>NC_081347.1:53976470-53982941 GCF_029784015.1 Lycium ferocissimum
AAGGAAGGGTTTTTGAGGGGGGTGGGTTACTCTATACCTTACAGGCCGTCTACACTTCTCTGGCCACAGATCATGGCCAACTTTATAGTGACTTTGAGAAGGAGAAGGAGAAGAACAAGTCCAGTGAAAAAGTCCACCTCAAAGCCTAGAGGGGTGTCAAGGGCCTGTGGGAGAAAATGTACCCCAGCGATGCTATACTTGTGCAGGATGATGACGACTCTGAGCAGTATTCGTTCGTGAGCAAGGCCAAGGGAGATGGTTGGATGAGCAGACTAGTGGAGGATGTTGACAGCTTTGATGATGCAAAAATTACGATTGGGAGGACTGCTTAGGGATCTCCCCCCTCCCCCCCCCCCCCTTTTTATTATGATGCTATGGTTGCCCTCGTAGGGCTTTCTATATCAAACAATATATCTTTTGGTTCTGTGGTTTGGTTCCATGTTTTGGACAATTTCTTTCTTATTTTTGGATAATTGGTTTGTAATAAGTTTTGGATGGTTTTTCGCCCTTGTCTGACTTTATTTTATGTGGCTGCTTTTTGTGAAATAGGCGGCCACTTTGTTGGTTGAAGTTAAATTGCACGGAGTTGGATATTCAGAAGAAAAGGCTATTGGTTTAAGGCTTCAGATACATCGCTTTCGCGGTCGAGTCATCGGCTGGCCCGATCCGCAACACGGCCCGGCGAGCTGTACTGTCATAGGAAGATGGAGATGGTCCGCTTCGGCGGACGAGTCTCATGATAACGGCCACCGAGGCGGGTGTGCGTGCGGCGTGACTTTTGACAAATGGATACCGAAGTACTGACAGTGGTCGCCGTGGGAGCGGGACCGCTAAGCGATATACACACGCTCCGGCGACCTGCCCAGTAGTGGCATAGCTTCAACGCCCATTCTCGTGAACAATTCTAGGAACCGCGTCTGGAACTTAGCAAGCTAGGGTCAGTCCAAACACACCACATATTCACAACGTTAAGATAGCAATTGGAATCACCTAGATACCAATTGGACACATCAAGATACCAATTTGACCAAAGTAGCACGATTAGGAAGAAATAAGGGAAATTTCCCTAAATGTCCTATAGCCTCCCATGGATGGGCATGGACGTCTACGTACCATTCCACGAGACTCTACTAGACATTGCTCTTGTACTTGTGAGATCAGTAACCTAGACTCTAATACCAACTTGTCACGACCCATTTTAGAATCGCGCGAGCACCTACCAGTACCACCTCGGTAGCCGAACTCTTAACCTAAACCAAACTCATTACATTCTTAAAACAAGATTCATTACCATTACGTTAAGACACAAGCGAAATGCAGAAGTAAAACCAATATATATATATAAATAAAGCGGAAGTGTTTACAAACAATTTTTAAAAAATCTGACTCCTTTCCCATGACCTGTTCTAGATTAGTACAGGAGTGAACTATTTGGAGACACGTACAATGAAAATAAAAGTCTTAACCTCCATCTTGAATAAGATGATGGAGGTCTTCAAGATAGGCACCGCACATCTCCCGAAAACTCTAAATCAACCAATAACCTGCACAACTCTGCACCCCATGAGGGATGTAGCAAGAGTAGTATCTGTACAACACTAGTACTGGTAAGCATCATAGGCCGATAATGGTTAGAATAACATAACGGTTATAGAGTCCACAAATAAACATGGTAGACGGTCTTAAGCCAATTCATGAATATTGCCTTCCCTTCATCCCCAACAACTATAAAGCCCTATTCTAATTACGCTCTTCTAGAAGTCCATTTCCTTAACTTTTGTCATTACTCGAGTTCTAGTGCATCTAGCATACTAATTAGATAGCCATGTTCAATATACCGTAACATTATGACTACTAATAGGGCCAATCCTATGCTAATACCACAATCAACCTATCATCTATCGTATCCGCAATTGGTTTTTAGGAAAACTCTCTCGTCATTCTAATATTCATTACTCACCGAACCTAGCAAATCATACACACCCGTATTGAGGCCATCTAGCACCACACTTTCCCTATCCAAGATCACAGCCTATGGTTGTAACAACTAAGCCCCAATTGTGCTAAGTCTCAGTGTAGCCAATCCGAACCAAAGATATCCCGGTCATAGCACGACAAGTCATCACCTATGTTATAGCATCCAAACCCAACTGTCCCAAGTCTCAAAGATAACCATTCCGAACCAGTATGTCATAATCACATCATAACAATATCACAGATGAATGCAACGCACTCATGCACTATGACCGATGGAACATCACATCTCGACAAAGACAATCCATGAGGGACCCGCGAAGTCCATGTACCAGTCACTCCATACACAACCCATAGATGACTCCTTCCCATCTATACTCCTCGTATTACTCATTCCGCACGCAACCCTGAGATGACTTGATATATAATGTGTTTCAATGAATCTGTATTTCCTTCTCACTTTCCATCCTCAGTAACATAACAATGCAATATCATTATTTCATGGAAATGAGTATGAATAAAATGCAATGTAATATCAACCGCCAATTCAATCCCAAACAGTACCACACATGGCACACAAGTAGTATTAATAATCAGGCTACCCAATAAGCCACAACGAAATCACAATTCTCATCTCAATATCAAATCAAAGTAAAGTACCTCAATATCATAATCATGATATATCACTAATCACCAATATCCAATATCTTAACGTGGAAACGAACCAATAAGTAAATAGAACAAGATAAGTGAACAACGCAATGGGGTGGCTAGCCCCAAATCATACACAAGGCCCAACCTATGGCAATATCCCTCCCAAACTTCATATCCTAATGGTTTTCATACATTCTTCGACAATATCATCTAAACGTATGCCTCGCTAATCAAAGTCTCACCATAAGGTCATCATAAATCTACAACTATATTAGCAATACATAATAATCGCTATTTCTTATACATTATCAATCTAAGGTATCCATCCCAATCTCTGAAATCCTATACATGCATTCTTCGTTTCATCTAACACGCATGTATGAAAGTCTAACCGGAGTCTACCAAGAGAGGGAAGCTATAACCTCAGGTGAACTTATGATTTTCTAGTTAGGTATGCCTTTGGAATAGAGACCCGTGCCCGAGTTTTGAGGATAGAAAGTGTCTTACCCCGTGTACAAAGGTACTAGCAGGTATTCCTGTAATTTACAGGATTAGAAGTTGAATGAATCGAATCGACGCAATCTGAATTGATTCAGGAAAATCTACAGATCTCAATCAATATCGATGGGCCGTCGACATGTCGATGGACCGTCATTGTGCGACGTCGTTATGTCTTTGCAGCCTCTGATCGACAGGCATAAGTTGACGGACTGTCGACACGTTGACGGGTCGTCGACCCGCTCATCGAACCGCATCGCTGGATTTTTCAAGTTCCAATTATAAATATATGATCCCACGACTTTATTTCTCATTTTCTCTCTTCAAAGTTAGAGCAAATCCTAGTATATTTACTCCCAATATTTTCTATCATAATAGTGGAGATTTGGTAAGATTCGAGCCCTGTAAAATCCGAGCATGTGAAGAAGAAGGTTGCTCCTAGGGTTTCATAAAAGTTGTGAGGCTTGGGAAGTTAAAGTTGAAGCTAATCCTTAGAATCTTAGACCCCTCAAGGTATGTAAATGATTTCTACCTTTGTATTTAAGTTAATTACTAAGAGTTTTAGTGGTTTTAAGTAAACAGAAGGTAGCTATGAAAGTGGTACGTTGTTGAAGGTAAAAATAGTGATTATGGGGTTGTTTTAAGAAGATGATTGGGAATGGATTTGAGTAAATTTTGATATGTAAGTGTTGTCATTGCTATTGTGGATATTGAGGTTGATGTTGGATTGAATGGGAAGTTGAAGGGTTGTTGAGCTAACAAGGGAAATGTTGTCCACAATTCGTTAAGCTCTTTTTATATTTAAAAATGGTTAGTAAACAAGGTAAATAGTCTAATTAAGGCCTATATCCCGCATGATTGTTCTTTCTGTTCACGGGTCTTGAGATTTCTTATGTTGATGATGTTAGCTCAAAGTTTGTCCATCAGAGGTAATATGACCTTATGTCACTCCGAGCGTTCTATGTATATATTTTAGTTATGCATTGCATTCATATACACATGCATATTGACCCATAACCAGAAGGCGTTATATACGCGTGTACTATATGTATATGGGGTATGGGGGAAAAGGGATATGCGTTATATTCGCATTACAACCTGATCTGCTGGTGCACCTTGATGATAATATATGGATCGGGCCGTAAGTTCCTCGGCATTACTATATGATATATGGATCGGGCCGTACGTTCCTCGGGACTATTATATGGGATATGGATCGAGCTAAACGTTCCTCAAAGACTATGACCTATATTTATATACAGGAGCATGATTATCATTGAGAGCAGGCATATTATGCGCCCACAGAGGCATTGTCAGAGATATAGACTCATGCACATACTTTCAGATACTAGTTCATACAATTGCATGCAGATAGTCAGTTTGACTTTAGAGTTTCAGATTCCATTTATGATTCTTATACTTATGCTACTCTTATGCCTTACATACTCAGTACATTATCCGTTCTGAATCCCCTATTGCTCGAATGCGTTCATGTAATCGTAGGTTCGGAGTAGACAAGCAAAGGTCCATCTTAGTAGGACCTCTATCCAGCGGTGGTTAGTGCGCTCTATTTGATCTGGAGCTATAGTCTATTTTGGTATGCTATTATTTTGAGATATATATGTGTATGGGTATGTGGGGCCTGTCCGGGTCCTCTTCTACGACTTATTCCGGTGGGGTACGAGACGATTGTATGTATTTTTTAGATGATGTGTAGCCTTGTCGGCCACATTCTTTTGTGTATAGTATATGTAGCCGGCCTAGCTGGCTTGCATTGTTCTTTAAGATTATGTATATGTATGTCACAGTATCAGCGAGTTTATGATGTCACCCTTTCACGAGGGCAAAGATGGAGATCAGTTTAGGTCACTTTTGGGCCCTTGATATTCAGCATGGTTCAGATATGTGTATAGGGGTGTTTGGTCACTAGAGGTCAGACACTCGTTACGACTCATTAGTTTGGGTCGTGACAGAAGTGGTATCAGAGCAGTTCCGTCCTAGGTTTGTCTACAGACCGTGTCTAGTAGAGTCCTATTTATGGGTTTGTTATGCACCACATTTATAAACAGGAGGCTACAGGACATTTAGGATGATGTCATTCTTTCACTCCTAGATCATGCGATAGAGCTATGAGTTGAGAGTACGCAACGACCATTGTTACGATTTCAACGATGCCTCCCAAAAGCTGCCCTGAAGGGCAAGAGAGTGGCAGGTGAGGCCACTAGCCTTACTCGGTAGGCTACTAGGGCTTGGGAAGAGATTCAGAGTTAGAGCCCGTCTAAGACTTCTCATACCCCGCCTCCAGTGTCCCTAAGTCCTCAGCCAGATGCACCGAGCCAGGATATGCGGGATGCTATATAGCTATTGATTAGACTAGTAGCTGCTCAGGCTCAGCGGTAGGGGGTTAGTGTTGATCAGGCAAACAGGGCTGGTAGTTCGAGGGTTAAGACTTTCCTTGGGTTGGATCCTCCAGAGTTTTCTGTGATAAAGCAAAATATGGACCCCTAAGATTTCATTGATGGTATGCAGAGGACCTTGAGGGTCATGTACATAGATGAGGTCGAGTCTGTAGAGTTAGCTTTGTATAGGCTTCGTGATATTGCAGTACAGTGGTATATGACTTGGGATCTATCTAGAGGAGAGAATGGCTCTCCAGCTGTTTGGTGAGAGTTTTCATATGCTTTTATTCACCATTATTTACCTCCAGAAGTCCGACGAGCCCGAGCAGATAGGTTTTTGCGTATTGAGTAGGGCAGTATGAGTGTCCAGGAGTGTTGTGTGTATTTTAATTCTATGGCCAGATATGCCCCAACCATGGTGGCTGAGATGGAGGACAGAGTTCATCGTTTTGTGGCTGGTCTAGGGCCACATTTGATATATACTTGTACGACTGCTGCATTACAGCCAGGAATGGACATCTCCCGTATACAGGCATATGCACAGAATTTGGAGGACCGCAAGCGTCAGCGGAGGACAGAGCGTGACCGTGACCGGGGCTATGGTAAGAGGGCTAGATCTTTAGATATCGGGGGCGAGTTGATACGCTCAAATTACACCTAAATTATGGCGTAAGGCGGTCGCTGTCAAATATAGTAACCCAACTTGGTTGGGGTCGAATCCCACAGGGAATAAAGTGTGAAACAAATGCCAATCATATATTTTACTAATCTCTAAAGACTTTAGTTATATTCCGACTAGTATAGAAAAAGGGTTTTTGGTTTGTATTCGCTATTTTGAAGTATTTGGAATTTGTTTGGATTGAAAGAACCAAAGTTGTGGTCTCGGGGCTTATGATTTGATGTTATGCTATGGGTATCAATATGATATATTTCTAATGGGTAGTGG
>NC_081347.1:53983041-54003842 GCF_029784015.1 Lycium ferocissimum
AGTTTCCGATGGTGATCGTAGTCCTTCACCCATGCATTAGTTTTTTATGTTATCCGCTTTTTGTTGGAAAGAACAAACTTATGCACTAACAATACTTGATGGATGTGTGGGTTCTTTTGGTAGCTGATAGCTTGGTGTTGTCGGTGTTTTGGACTTAACGATTGAGATTTCGCTATCTATTTTGAACTTTTTTATAAATATTATTTTATGTGAATGTCAGTTATTTTTAAGGGTATTTATTAATTTGTATTTAGTATGTTTCAACAGCGTATTTAAAAAAAAAAGAAAAATATTTGTGACAAACATTTGCGATGGATTTTGGTCGTTGCTAGGGACAAATATTCTATCGTCGCTAAATGCACAAATAATTCAATATTTTGCGACGGAATAGCGACAATGGTTTTCGTCGCTAATTTACTAAAACGACGGAATGAAATATGAAATTAGTCACGGAATTTATAACAATAGCAACAAAAATAATCCGTTGCTATAATGTGCAACGGATCTCATACGTCGCTACCGTCGCTAAGTTTGCAACGGATTTCAATTTTCCGTCGCTAATAGGTTAGCAACGCGCAAAATCGTAACGTACGCCATTCCGTCGCTAATCCCGTCGCAACACATGTTTAGCAACAGATATATGCTGATTAGCGACGGAGTACGTCCGTCACTAAACGCTGTTTTTTTAGTAGTGCTACATATTACAACCCCAAGAACTGAAAGTCATCGTACAAGGACTCTAACCAAATATACTGTCTAGGAATACATAAGTGTCTGAACTGTAATAATAATGTCTCGAAAGTAGAATAGACATCAATAAGAGAGATCTCCAGGCAGCATGGCTGATCAGAAGTAGCCTCGGACTAGACGTGAGGTCTAGAAGACGGACGTGGAACGCAATCTGCACTATAAAAGGCTGCAGCAAGGTAGTATTAGTTCAAACACCATATACCGGTAGATATCATAGCCTGAATAGGATTAGCTAATGCATAAATTCATAAAATCAACAAGATAGACAAATATGCACAACAACAATAGACAAATAGGCACAACAACAACAACAACCAATTAATCAAATCGTAGCAATAAGATTATGTCAATGCAATGCAACCAATGATAAGTAACTCAACCGTACACACATGCTCAAGGCCTTGTTCGTACAATAGTCATGACCCGCGGGGGACCCATGGTGTCCATGTACCATTCGCTTCGGAACAAACCTCGGATCACGAGTCCACTCACTCTGGAACAGACTTCGGATCACGAGTTCACATTAGGCCACATCCTCACCCTTTGTCAAATGTGCCTTATATAAGTGTGTGTGTTTGTACACAAGATGAGTCTCAAGATAGGGTTCTAGTCTAGAACCCCAATATGAAGCATCAACTCAGAAGTAAGCATGATAATTCAATGAAATCAAATGCCAATGATAATACAAGTCACAATGCCATAGGTCATACAAGGCTCAGATAAATCAGCTCAACAATAGTACAAATCATACAGACTATCTCAATCAACACGAAGAGTATATATCAATCCTTTCCTTCCAAAACACGACAATTACACCTCATGGTTCAATATATGAAGTAACGGCGACTAGCCCACATAATCAGAAGTCATACCAACCTAAGTGATATCCAACTAGACTTCATGCTCAAAGACCTAATCATGCTTACTCCCATCAACTCTACTATATATACATTTCACTAATCAAAGTCTAACTCAAATAAACCGTAACCTACCTCAAATGCAGAATTGGAGGCACGAACTACTCCAACCAAGCCATCCTTTTGAGTAGTGCCTCGGATCGCTCAAAGTCTAACTAATAGTAATGCTAAGTAAGCAATAACCAACTAATTGGAAAAAGAAATAATTTGGGAAAAATGCCCAAAATACCCCTAACGAATCATACGGGTAAAACCAAAAATTAAGGGTAAAATTACCCCACCCATAATCCCAACAATCATAATCCTTAATTACATGGGTTTCTAATCATATTAGACCTTTCAATTTCATCAATTAGTCAAAACCCCCAATCTGGGTGAAACCCTAAGTCTCATGATTAGATTCTTGAATTTAAGAGCAATTCAATCCTAGAATGTGTTAATCTACACCTCTAGATGACATAAACAGTAGGTTAATCAACAATAATCAATTTATAAAAAGGGTTCATGATTGGATGCCTAGGTCTTATCGCCTACCATTCTAGTACCTTAAATCACCACGAAATCTCAAGGAAAGAAGGTAGTAAAGCAAAGTAGTAGGTTGGAACTTACCCCAATAGATGATTTCGTCCAATATCTTCAACAATCACCCCTTCTAGCTCTTGGAATTAAGTTTTAGAAGTTTTGGACTAGTGATTCGAACTTAGAAAGATAAAATGAGATTCTGGTCCTGACGATCCGCCACGGCTGTCACAAGGATCACCACAGCGGTCACGCCGTGGCGGTCAGACCATTTGCCATGGCGGAAAATCATTAAAGCACATTCCCTCGCCATGGAGGTCAAGACCCCGCTATGGCGGCACTGAGCCCCCCATCCGAGGCCTTCCGTAGAGATGTACACACACGTAAAAATACGCTATGAACTCACTCGTGGCCTCAAAATTTCCATCGGAGATCTAATTTACCAAGTCAACCCCCAAATGGATAAAATCAAGTTTCCAACCAAGTACCCATAATGCAACCAAACGCCTCGGGAATCGAACCAACCACCCCACTAAGTCATAATTGACCCTCCAGACCTCACAGAATCGACGGTATTATGAAAAAGGTCCATTTACCCAAAAGTCGATTATTAGTCAAACGCTTTCACTTAAGGATTCTAAATCCTTCAGTTTCCACTAGAATCGCTTTATAATCTCGGGAATCGGTCAATATGGGTAAAATGGTCAAAAGGCACACATTAGATACCAATTAAACAACCGTTCATCCTCAAACGGACAAGAAAGGAAACAAGAGGAAGAGAACTTGACTGGGTGAGAAGCTGGGATATCTACTGCGCATATCAGACTTGGTCTCCCAAGTAGCCTCCTCGACTGGGCGTTTCTTCCATTGAACCTTCACTGAAGCTATTTCCCTCAATCTCAATTTTCGAACCTCTCTATCCAAGATGACTATCGACTCCTTCTCATAAGACAAATTCTAATCAAATAGAACCGCATCCCACTGAATGATATAAGAACTGTCCGAATGATATTTCTTCAGCATAGACATATGAAACACCGGGTGGACACCTAGCAACCCTGGAGGTAAAGCTAACTCATAAGCTACCTCTCCCACACGACTAAGGATCTCAAATGGACCAATGAACCTAGGACTGAGCTTGCCTTCTTCCCAAAACTCATCACACCCTTTATAGGTGAGACCTTCAATAGAAGCTGCTCTCTAACCATGAACTCAAGATCTTGAACCTTCGGGTCCGCATACTCCTTCTGTCTACTCTGAGATGCTAAAAGCTTGTTTCGAATCACCTTCACCTTATCCATCGACTCTCTGAAAAGATCGTTACCCCACGGCCTCACCTCAAAGGCATCAAACCAACCAATAGGAAATCGGTATCTCGTCCAATAAAGAGACTTAAACGGAGCCATATAAATTCTCGAATGGTAACTCTTGTTGTACGCAAACTCTACCAAAGGTAAGAACTGGTCCTAGTGACCACCAAAGTCGATCATACACGCTTGGAGCATATCCTCAAGGACCTGAATTGTCCGCTCAGACTGACCATCTGTCTGAGGGTGAAAAGCTGTACTGAGATCCCATCGAGTCCCCAACTTGTCCTGTAAAGTCCTCCAAAAACGGGACGTAAACTGAGGGCCTCTATCAGAGATGATGGAAATAGGAACCCCATGCAAATGAACAACCTCATGGATATAGATCTTGGCCAACTTCTCTGCAGTGTAGATAAACTGAACTGGGATGAAATGAGCAGAATTAGTCAACCGATCAATAATAACCCCAACTAAATCAAACTTGCCCAGGGTCTTCGGAAGACCCATCACGAAATCCATGACAATCCTCTCCCACTTCCACTTGGGAATGGGCATCCTTTGAAGAACACCACCAGGTCGCTGGTGCTCATACTTAACTTGCTGACAATTCCCAAACTTAGCAACAAAATCTGTAATATCTCTCTTCATCCGACCCCACCAGTAGTGCTGTCTTAAATCTCGATACATCTTAGTAGCACCAGGATGAATGGAATATCTAAAACTGTGGGAATCTTCCAAGATCGTCCCAATCAATTCATCAATATGATAAATGCAAACAATTCCCTTGATCCTCAAGACTTCCTCACTATCAATCATGGCCTTCTTGGCCTTACCACTCAAAACCTTATCACGAATCTTGCACAACTTAGCATCCTCAAACTGCTTTGCCTTGATTTGATCCAAAAGCGACAACCTCACCTCAACCCAAGCTAAAACTCTACTCAGATCTGAAATATCAAGCCGAACAAGACTGTTAGACAGAGTCTGAACCTCCATGGCTAATGGACGCTCCGAAGCACTCAACCGAGCCAAACTGTCCATACTCACTAACTTCCTACTCAAGGCGTCTGCTACCATCTTTTCCTTGCCGGATGATATAGGATGGTCTTTGTCATAATATTTAAGTAACTCCATCTATCTCCGTTACCTAGAATTGAGATCCCTCTAAGTGAACACATGCTGAAAGCTGCAATGATCGGTGAATACCTTATAATGGACACCATAAAGGTAGTGTTTCCAAATCTTCAAACCAAAGACCACCGCTGCCAGCTCTAAATCATAGGCAGGGTAGTTCTTCTCATGAATCTTCAACTGTCTAGAAGCATAAACAATGACCTTTTTTTTCTTGCATCAACACGGCACCCAACCCAGAAGGAGAAGCATCACAATACACTACGAAATCCTTGCCCTCCACGGGCAATGCTAGAATCGGGGCTGAAGTCAACAAGGTCTTGAGCTTTTGAAAGCTCTCCTCACACTTATCGGACAATTGAAAGTACTTTCATTTGAGTCAAACGGGTCAAATGCGAAGCAATAAAAGCAAACCCCTTCACAAACCAACGATAATAACTAGCCAAACCCACAAAGCTATGAATCTCTATCACTGAAGTAGGCCTAGCCCAATCTCTCACGGCCTCAATCTTCTTAGGATCAACCATAATCCCGTCCTTTGACACCAGATGACCGGAGAAGGATACAGACTCGAGCCAAAACTTACACTTAGCAAAATTTTCATACAACTCCCAGTCTCTCAACAAACCAAGAACAATCCTCAAGTGTTTCACATGATCCTCCTTACTCTTTGAGTAAACCAATATATCATCAATGAACAAAATCACAAAAGAATCCAAGCATGGCTAAAAAATGCCATTCATCAAGTCCGTGAAAGAAACTGGGGCATTGGTATGCCCAAATGACATAACAAGAAACTTGTAGTGACCATAACGAGTCTGAAAGGCAGTTTTAGAAATATCTTCGGCTAAGATCTTCAACTGGTGATAACCCGACCTCAAATCAATCTTGGAAAACACAGAAGCCCCCTGAAGCTGGTCAAATAGATCATCAATATAAGGAATAGGGTACTTGTTCCGAATGGTGACCTTGTTCAACTGGCGGTAATCAATGCACATCCGCATAGTCCCATCCTTCTTCTTCATAAATAGCACAGGAACGCTCCAAGGGGAGATGCTCGGTGTAATGAATCCTTTGCTAAGAAGATCCCGAAGCTGCTCCTTCAACTCTCTCAACTCGGCTGGCGCCATCCAGTACGGCGGAATAGAAATCGGGTGAGTCCTCGGCTCCAATTCGATACAGAAATCAATATCACAGTCGAGTGGCATACCAGGCAAGTCCGTGGGAAACACCTCCTCAAACTGGCACACCTCGGGGACCGACTCAAGCGATGGAAAGTCACTGGTATCACGAATATACGCCATATAAGCCAAACAACCTCTATCAACTAACTTTTGGCGTGAAGAAAGAAAATGATCTACTTTGGGGAAGGACTAAGAGTACCCTTTCACTCAAATCTAGACATACCCGACATAGCTAAAGTGATTGTCTTGGCGTGACAGTCCAAAATCGCGTGGTTAGGAGACAACCAACTAATACCTAAAATAACATCAAAATCTACCATATCAAGGATCACCAGGTCTACCCACATACCATAACCCATAAAATTGACCGTACAAGACCGCTAAACTCTATATACCATTATCGAGTCTCCAATCAGAGTAGATACATGAATAAGAGCATCAAGTAAATCACAAACCATATCAAGACTTCTAGAGAATTATGTGTACATATAAGAGAATGTAGAACTCGGGTCGAAGTACATAGTAGCCGACCGGTGACAGACTGAGATGTTAGCTGTAATGACTGCATCAGAACCCTCAGCCTCTGATCTGCTAGGAAAAGAATAGTAATGAACCCGTCCACCTCTAGCCTGCGAACCTCCACGATCACCCTGACCCGCGGGCACCGCCCTGTCGGGGCCGATGTCCACCCCTCGGCCGAATGAGATCTGCCTCTGCTAGGCTGGGTGCCACCTCTACCAGATTCGGTGCCACCTCACCCAGTCTGAGCACATTCCCTACAATAAGATCCTCCTCTCCTAGCAAAAAAAACTCGAGCCCTGAGAGTCTAATACTAAGCACTCTGGTCACTCTTTCTGAGTCAGGTACAGTTCCTCTTGAAATACCCTGGATCTCTACACTTGAAACATCACGGTCTAGCATAGGTTGGTTAACAGAAGCAGAAAAAGTAGAGTAACCAACATGATTAGAGAATCTGGAATACGAACCCCCTAGTTGACTTGAAGAATATTGACCGGGCCCTGATGGTCCTCCAACAGAAACCTGCATAGCTGGCTGGATAGGGCGACTCGAATAAAGATGGGAACTCTGCCCACACTGACCCTACCCTCGGGAGAACGTACCACTGAAGCTACCACCTTTGCAGGCCTTCTTATCAACATACTTGCCAAAGCTATCCTATCTCACTCCCTCAACTGTGGTGACATGGTCCACCACATCCTGAAAAGAAGCTCCTGTAGATAAAACCTAAGGGCTAAAGACTTCAAAGCAGTTTTCAACCCCTTCACAAATCTCCAAACTCTCTCAGCCTCAGTAGACAACAACTGTAGAGCATAATGGGTCAAAGAGTGAAAACGGCCTCATAAACAGTAACTGAAGAACTCCCTTGACTGATGTTGCTGAAATCATCACGCCTCATATCCCTTAAAGTACGCAGAATATACTTCTCCAAAAATACTGAATAAAATTGAGTGCAAGACAACAGAGGCAACCCAGCTGGTCTACACTCCACATAAGCTCTCCACTATAACTTGGCATCACCCAAAAGCTGAAAGGTCACAAACTCTATACCATGGCTTTCAACCACCCCCATCTTGTGGAGCCTCTAATGAAAATCAGCAATAAACTCATAAGCATCCTAGGACTCTGTGCCATAGAAGACGGGAGGCTTCATCTTGGTGAATCTCCAAAATATATCATGCTCATCACCGATCATCACGGCTTGCCACTAGTTTAGGGAAAATATTCTGTCCTGGAGCCTCATCCATACATGGAGCCACAGTCGCAGCGTGCTATGCTCCTGGAGCACGAAATCTGTCAGGAATCTGGTCAGCTAATATCACGCCCTGGTCATCTGGGGTAGCCGGTAACACACCTGGCACAGTCAATCCATTCAGCAAGTTCACCACACTAACCATAAAATCTGATAATATTGGAGTAGCTATGATATGGGCCACGATGCGGTGCCATCGTAAACTTCGCCTCTCATCAAAAGCCGGGCCGGTAGTGGGGAAGCGATCTAGCACAGGCCTAACCATCTAGGGGTGCCTTGCCCCTAGCTGGTGCTTTCCTACCTCTACCACATCCACGGCAGGCTCTGGTGCCTCATCAATGGCTGCCTCAACACGAGTCCTCACCATCAGTAAGAGAATAGAAGGAAAATTCTGATACCAATTTTAATCATCCAGATATCAATTGGAATCAAGTAGCATAAAGGAAAGAAAGAGTTTGAGTTTTTCTAGTGTCCCATAGCCTCTCAAAGATAAGTACAGACATCTCCGTATCGATCCACAAGACTCTACTAGACATGTCCTTGCACAATGAAGTCGACAAACTTAGGGCTCTGATACCAACTTTGTCATGACCCAATACGTCGTGATGGCACCCATGCTAACCCCCCTGGTGGGCGAACCATCCCCTTAGCCGATTAATCATTCAATTATCCAAAATGCTTTAATAACAACAGAGATATTAATAACAAGTCTAACTCATACCATAAATAGAAAATAGGTGCGGAATACTACATATTACAACCCCAAGAACTGAAAGTTATTGTATAAGGACTCTAACCAAATATATTATCTAGGAATACTCTGAAATGTAATAATAATGTCTAGAAAGTAGAATATACATCAATAAGAGAGATCTTCAGGAAGCATGGCTGGATAGGAGCTCACCCTCGGATTTGGTTAGAACTAGCATCGGGCTAGACCTGAGGTCTAGAAGACGGTCGTGGAAAGCAATCTGCACTCAAAAAGGGTGCAACAAGGTAGTATTAGTTCAAACACCATATACCAGTAGATATCATAGCTCGACTAAGATTAGCTCATGCATACAATCATAAAATCAACAAGATAGACAGATAGGCACAACAACAATAACCAACTAATCAAATCGTAGAAATAAGATGATGTCAATGCAATGCAACTAATGATAGGTAACTCAACCGTACACACATGCTAAAGGCCTTATTCGCACGATAGTCATGACCCGCAGGGGACCCATGGTGTCCATGTACCATTCGCTTCGGAACAAACCTCGGATCACGAGTCCACTCACTTTGGAACAGACTTCATATCAGGAGTTCACAATAGGCCATATCCTCACCCCCTGTCATATGTGCCTTATATAGGTTTGTGTGTTTGTGCACAAGATGAGTCTGAAGATACGGTTCTAGTCCAGAACCCCAATATGAAGCATCAACTCAGAAGTAAGCATGATAACTCAATGAAATCAAATGCCATTGATAAGACAAGTCACAATGCCATAGGTCATACAAGGCTCAGATAAATCAGCTCAACAATAGTACAAATCATACAAACTATATCAATCAACACGAAGAGTATATATTAATCCTTTCCTTCCAAAACATAAAAATTACACCTCATAGTTCAATACATAAAGTAACGGCGATATGCCCGCATAATCTAAAGTCATACCAACCTAAGTAATATCCAGCCAGACTTCATGCTCGAAGACCAAATCATGCATTCTCCCATCAACTGTACTATATATACATTTCATTAATCAAAGTCTAACTCAAGTAAACTGTAACTTATCTCGAATGCAGAACTGGAGCCACGAACTACTCCAACTGATCCTCCCTTTACTTAGTGCCTCGGAACGCTCAAAGTCCAGCAAATAGTAATGCTAAGTAAGAAATAAACCAATTGTTGCTGTTCACTTTTACGCGGGCGCATAAAAGCTACTTCTAGGTTGTTGGTGCTCTAAATTGGATTTTAGTTTTTAGAGTCGCCACTAATTTATTAAGAAAAATTAGGAAAATCAGGTAAAAGATTTTTCACGCAAGAGAGAAATATTTTATTACCAAAGTTCGAGGTAAGGGTTCTAGTGATCCTCTAGGGAAGGTTTTACGCAGCCTAGTATTAAAGATCCGTAGAATACGGTTGACCTACGAGCTTCAATGTGTGATTAGTTGTGAATATTTGCGAAAGTGTTTGTTTTCTTGCAAAACTGTCATTTATTCATATCATTAATCTGAGAATTTTTTTTGGCAAAAAGGTCCCCTTAGGAAAGGGGTTTTTGGGATTTGTAAGTCCACGTACGTGTTTAACTCACTTTATTGCCGGATTAGGACATACCTGGGATTTCTCTCAAGTAGAGTCGCCACCATTCTAGTCCTAATAAAATGAGTTTAGTTCTTACGGGTTTTTAATTTATATGAAAATATGAAGTATTCTCCGATATATATACACACACACACACACAAATTTTATATATAAAAAGGAGAGTTTTTATTTTATTTATACCAATTTTATCATCTTTGAAGTCCATAAAGGTCAAACCATATTCTACACCCAAAGTCCATCATACTTCATGTTTGTCTAAATTATTCCTCTCATTATTTCAGTCCAATAGGGTGTTGGGCTTCCAAGCCCAAAATCTTTTCCAGAAATGAGTCCAAATCAGTCATGATACGGTTGCGCATATAAAGTTTGGGCTTCCTGGCCCAAAAGTGTATCTTCCTCCAACAGTTTACAAATCTTTGGTTTTTACTTAGTCCAAACTATAACAGAAAATCTTTTCAAGGCCCAAATCAGAATCAGTCCATTTTTGTATCATGCAAAATTTAAAGTTATGAATTAACTAAAAATAAGAAATTGTTCCAAGTCCCGAAAAGGTTTTAACCAAAACAATTTTGTTATCCAGTTCCTCTCTGAGTCAAAAGCCCATTTTTATATTTGGTTTAAGTAGACAAAAATTCAGAGGTTTGGCCTAAGGCCCAAAAGTTAACCTAGAAATTCATTTTTTTTTATCTTGGTCAGAATTTAAAAAAGGCGAGACTGAAAGACCAAATTCTTATCATTTCAACCATTTCGAAATCCACTTATGTTGAACCAGTGTCATAGTGAAAAATAGTACCAGGTTCATGTATGGATATAGAATTAAGCGAGTTTGAAATTCGATTTAGGCGACTTCCTAAAATACTAAGTGTGATTTTCCTAGGTTCTACACATGCATAGGGGTTACACTATTTACACAGTTTGTTTACATATACAATACATATACAACATAATATATAATATGTAAATGAAAGAAGAAGATTGAACTGGCGGGCCTACCAAGCCCACTAGCCTCCATTTTCACTTATGGATGGGCCTTCATAAATATTAGCTTCCTTTTTAGTTCTCCTCCGGACTCGATCAAGAATGGGGTTGGGCCTCTTAGCCCGGCAGATTTTAATGCAATAAGACGGCCTAAGTGGCCCACATTGAATCACATAGAACACTAAGAGGATAAAGATTAGCGGGTGCCTAAATTCACCAAGAATGTTTAAGCAAACCTAAATAAACATCAAACATAGATAAACATATATTTTTCACATAACAGATGTCACAAGTTTCCAAATGAAATCATATTATTCAAAGAATAGAAATAGCAAAAGCAAAGCCCATATAAATCTAGTTTCCACTTAAACCACATTCAAACACTGGCCCATATGATAACAGGTCTGAACAAGAAAGAAAAGAAAATAGACCCAACTCATTGGCTTTTCTAGTAAGTGCCAGAACCCAACCCAAAGAAATATATGAGGTATACTTCTTGTATACACCAGGTGTATACAAGAGAAGAATATTACATATACTCCCTATATAACAACAACTGTTTACAACACACAGCAGCAGGAAAATATAAAGTTTCAGGAAAAAGAGACTCCAACTCAAATAGGATATACCACTCATAGTTAAAATGCTGCAATCCAGACCCTACAGCACAGTAGTTTTAAAATCATTTGAAGAAGACAGTATTATATCCTAAAAATGGTTTGAGAACCTAAATTATGGTTTAGTAAATTCTTAACTCTAAGTGTGATAAAACAGTCATAAACCAGTTGATGTGCTAAACCAAACTCCTATGTGATAATATGATTAAGCCAAACAGAGTACTTCAAGCATACATAACATTATTTTTAAGGCAGTATCTCTAAGCCATTTTTACTAATTAGTAGACAATTGTATCATGCAATTTACACATACTTCTAGTCATTTTAGTCTCTAAGGGTCCCATGAGGTGTGTTCTTACACAGGGGAACCCCAGCAAGTTGAAAGGAGGATGACTAGGTTGCGTTTGGATAGAAACTTCAAGCTTTGTCCACTCTCTTTCTAGTCCTAGGTAAGTCACACCCGTGATCCAAACAAACCTCAAGTGACAGCCTTTAATAACAGCTTAGGACTATAACCAGTTCTCTACACATGACCAGAATCTTAATCACATATTTAAGTATCCTAAACTTACAGTGTTTCAAAGTTCTAAGTGGATGAGGATACATTCTTTTCAACAAGTTAACACTTTAATAGAATACTAATCCACGTTTGAAACAAGTAAATTCCAATGTTAAGATATTGAGGTTAACTAGAGCAAGCTAGGAATTACAGGCCCTAACAACAAACAGTAAAAGGCTGAACACACATAGAAGCATTTTTTAGTTTTCAGAGGCAGTACTTAGTCTCAAAATAGGGGAAACATGTTTGAAGAGAATCTAGGTATCCTTATTATGTTTCAATATACCAAACAACACCAAACATGATTAAAGAAACCATATTTTTGATATTTAAATTAAGTAGAGCAAGTATCACTTTTAAAAGTATCCAGGGACAAAATTATACATATTTAGCTATAGGTATCACTCTAGTTTTACAATGATGTATCATATTAAGGGGGTGATGAACAACAAGGTCAATGACTCATTAAGGAAAATAGGAGCAAGATTAATCAGTCAAGTATCAACAAGTTCCAATGCATAACTGAGTGTCCCAGCAATTATCAAACTCACAACTTCTTAC
Source organism: Lycium ferocissimum (assembly GCF_029784015.1). NCBI lineage: Eukaryota > Viridiplantae > Streptophyta > Magnoliopsida > Solanales > Solanaceae > Lycium > Lycium ferocissimum. The sequence goes on from NC_081347.1 coordinate 53,995,653, forward strand.
ATAAATAAGTAAGGAAAGATGAAATGATACTACACTGCTTGACAAAGAATCAATACATTTTAAAACAAGACTAATGTGTGTGAAATATTAAGCTACAGAATCCCCTAAACAAGATTTAACAAAGCTATGAATATTTAACCTTAATTAATGATACCAAAAATAATTAATTACTAATCTAAACCAGAACCAAAACTAAACAAAGGGATAAACATTTGTAGCGACCTGCTTGGTCGTTATAGTCTTTCCGACACTTTCGACTCTTTTCCGAGCTTGGTTAGCTCTCTATTGACCCGAGGGGACCGTTGACATGCTTTCCGAGGTGTTTAGATTTGATTTAGGTGACTTTTTGTGAAATTTAGGCTTAAATTGAAAATGAGTTGACTCAACGTTGACTTTTAGGTAAACTGACCTTTTTCAGAAATTCGTCAATTTTGAGAGGTTCAGATGGTCTTTTAGAACTTGTGTGTATATCTAGTTTGATTCCCAATGCACTCGGATGCATTTTGGAACTTGGATTGGGAAGTTGGAATTGAGATGTAGGGGGTTGAGTCGGTCAACGAGACCACCGTTGGGAATTTTGAGGCCACGGGTGTGTTCGTAGCGTGTTTTTATGTTTGTCTATGTATATGGTTTGTGAGCAGATGGCCTCGAAAATTAGTCTGAAATTCGGGTTGAGTTATGAAATGGGAATAGCTTTTTGGTGTCTGGTGCTCGCTTTAGCAGCACCAGCATCGCAGTAGTGGTACCGCTGTAGCGGTCACCCTGTCGCTGAAGCGGTCTGTGCCATTTGGGCATGACCACTGTAGCGGTCGTGGGATCGTTGGGGCGGCGCCGCTGGAGCGGCCATCTAGTTGTGGAAGCGGGTGACGGGCAGTTAGTTAATTAAATGAAGTGTTAAATGCCTTAAGTCCCTCATTTATTACTATTTCAAAAATTGAGCTCTTGGGAACAATTCTAGAGGATTCTTAGAGAAGATTCTTGGTGGTAAGTCCTTCTAATCTCTTTGCTATTCTATTATTCCTAATCATCTTAGAATCCTTTGTCTTGTTAGTTCATTAAGTAATGAAAGATTAATGTTGGTTTAATGGATATTTCATCTAGGATTCTAAATCATGATTTGTGGGGTGGGTTAGCTTCATTAAGCATTAAATGGATGATTAGAACCCTTATTTCATAAATTCTTCCTAATTAGAGGCTAATTTGTTGATTCAGAAGTTCGGATTTATACCCAAAATTGGGGGTTTGTTTGGATTTCGAATTTCGGTGAATCCTTGAGTTATTTTAGCAATTAGTTGATGGGTTTTGATCACCTAGTGTTTAATTGGATAATTTACCCCCGAATTTCCCGTTTTTCCCTCGTGGGCCTCGTTTCCCCCAAATTTTAGTGTTGTTTTTGAACCAATTTGAATGATAGCAATGTAGGTATCGATCTTCATAATTTCTAATCTAGATTTCAAATATGAATATACTTTCTTGATTTTGAGGCTCAGCCGAAAGGAAAGGCTAAGGAGTGATTATTGGTGTTATTGTTGTTCGGCCATCCAGGTAGGTTACGGTTTACCCTGTGGTAAGACTTCATTTAGCGAAGAATATATTTAGATGATATTGTCGGAGAAAGCATGTAACCTTCGGGTATGAAATTGGGTTGGATATTGTCTTAGGTTGGGCCTTGTTGTGTGATTAGGGCTAGCCGCCGTATTGTGTTGTGACTTGATGTTACACCCCATATCTTAGAACTAAGGTTAGACTCATATCGTTAGAATTTTAGCAAAAAATTTGAAAGTCTGTACGTATTACGAAAGTGGTTGAAAAGCCTACTTAGGGCACCTATAACCCCTTGATTCATTGAGAATTTGGAAGAGGTTCCTAATGAAAGTTGTAATACGTAGAAATGTCTTTTCAGGCATATAAGGACCAGGCCAATTGGAGTTCAGAGCAAGGAGATATGATCGTTTCAAAATGACTAATAGAGAGGTGCTTAAGGTTCGGTAGAATCGACTAAGTTTTCGATATGATCTTAAGGAGATTTATTGGCGCAATGATATGAAGAAGAATGTAGCAGATTTTGTAGGTAAGTGTCTGAATTGTAAACAAGTGAAATCCGAACACCAAAGGCCTGGTGACTTGGCTCAAAATATTGATATTCCTGTCTAGAAATGAGAAATGATCAATATGGACTTTGTATCAGTTCTACCTCGTTCATCTAGGAGGCATAACTCTATTTGGGTAATCGTTGACTGACTCACTAAGTCGGCACACTTTTTGCCAGTCAAGACCACAGATTCAGTCGAAGACTACGCCAAGTTGTATGTTAATGAAATTGTCAGATTGCATGGGACCCCGGTCTCCATTATTTTAGATAGTGGTGCTCAGTTCACAACAAACTTTTGAAAATCCTTTCAGAAAGGATTGGGTACCAGGGTGAACCTCAGTACATGTTTTCATCTGCAGATAGATGGTCAGGCAGAGCGCACTATTCAGACCCTTGAGGACATGTTGAGAGCATGTGTTCTAGCTTTCAAAGGCAATTAGGATGACCACTTACCCCTTATTGAGTTTTATTATAATAATATTTATCATGCTAGTATTGGGATGGCACCGTTTGAAGCTCTATATGGGCAAAGGTGTAGGTCACCGATTGGTTGGTTTGAAGTTGGTGAAGCAGAACTGTTAGGGCCAGATTTGATCTATCAGGCTATGGAGAAAGTTAAGTTAATTCAGGAGTATTTGAAAATGGCTTAGAGTTGCCAGAAGTCTTACACAGATGTGAGGTGAAGGGACTTAGAATTCCAAGTTAATGATTGGGTGTTCCTTAAAGTCTCACCAATGAAGGGTGTTATGAGATTTGGCAAGAAAGGAAAGCTCAGTCCCAGATATATTGAACCCTACAGAATTCTGCGAAAGGTCGGTCTAGTAGCTTATGAACTTGAGTTGCCACAGGAGTTGGCTGTCGTACATCCAGTATTTCATGTATCCATGTTGAGGAAGTGTGTAGGAGACCCGTCGTTGGTTGTTCCTGCTGATACAATAATAGTTAAGGATAGCCTTACCTATGAGGAGATCCCTGTAGCTATTCTTGATCTTCAGGTTCATAAGTTAAGAATTAAGGAAGTAGCCTCCGTGAAAGTCCTGTGGAGGAGTCAGAAAGTTGAAGAAGCTACATGGGAAGCCGAGGAAGACATGAAATCCAAGTACACATTTTTGTTCGAAGAGCAAGCAGAAAACACTCAAGGTAACTTTCCATAGTCCATGTCATGTCATGTCTCATGTTTGACACTCATGTCATGTATCCAGTGCCCAAGTTATATGTTTTTGGTATCCATGTTTCCATGTAACCATGTCATGGTTAATTCAGTCTCCATGCTACATATCATATTTCCTTCACGTTCATGTTTTCAAGCCATATCCAGCCATGTTCTTAACTATGACCCATCATTCGAGGATGAATGATCCCAAGGGGGAGATAATGTTACACCCCATATCTTAGAACTAAGGTTAGACTCGTATCGTTAGAGTTTTAGCAAAAAATTTGAAAGTTTGTATGTATTACGAAAGCGGTTGACAAGCCTAGTTGGGGCACCCATAACCCCTTGATTCATTGAAAATTTGGAAGAGTTTCCTAATGAAAGTTGTAGTACGTAGAAATATCTTTTCAGGTATATAAGGACCAGGCCAATTGGAGTTTGGAGCAAGGATATATGATCGTCTCAAAATGGCTAATAGAGAGATGCTTAAGATTCGGTAGAATCGACTAAGTTTTCAATACGTCTTCATTCCAGCCCAATTTCTAGATAAGACGTTGATAATTTGAGAAAACTTAAAACATAAAAGTTGTATCCCTTTGAAATAGCTTTCCAACGATATATTGTGCAGTCCGAACAGAGCTCTGTGCTAGGAGTTCTGCCTATTTTACCGAATGCTATCGACTGAGTGTAAAAGTGACAGGGGTGCTCGCCGAGATCGCCCCAAGGCGAGGTAAGGGCTCGCCTTGAGCCGCGCTCAGCGAGGTATTAGTTCAAAAGTGGGAAAAATTCAAGAAAATTGACTAAGTGTAAAATGGCGAGGCAGGGGCAAGCCATAGATCGCGCTTGCCAAGTCTGGGGGTCCAAAATGCCCCATGCTATAAATTCATCACTTAACTCGAAATTTCATTTATCAGACATTCCAACTTCATTCTAAAGCCCTAAGTAACCATTTTCCTTCTCTCCTCATCCTCCCACGTCAAGGTAAGATCGCTCTAATGATTCCTAAGTAATAATTACATTAATTCATGAATTGTAACATGATTCTTCAACCAAAACATAGGATTTCCAAGGTAAATCCATCTCAAGCGATTCAAAGCTAGAGTTTGGTGTTCTTCATCAGATAAGCAGTTTAGTTCATGGATTGGAGCGTTTACAGGTATGTAGGGTTACTATCCACATGTGGAACATCTTCGTTCTTCCCCATGCCACTTCTTCCATAAAGTATGAAGCTTTACGAAAACTAGGGTTTTTTAACCATGTTCATGATAACCCTAGGTCCATGCCCAATGTTATATTATGTATTAAATTGTTATAAATTCTTCATTGTGTTCTTGATACATCATTATGATTATTGAGAATCTGTCCGTAATCCATGAAACCCATACTTTGCATCCCATGGGTTCCTACATGCAAGTTATAAATCATTATGTTATTTTCAAGAAAACACTCTCCATGTTTAACATGTTTTCATGCAAGTATATTATGTAACTATATTGTTCAAGCCCATGTTTTACAAGCTATTTGATATGAAACCATGTTTATGTTATATCACTTCAGAACATGCTTACAAGTTATTTCATGAAATCATGTTTATAAGTTATTTCGGGAAATCATGATTACAAGTCATTTACAAGTTAATTCATGAAAATCATGGGCTTCTTAGCCAACTATATCATGTTCATGTTTTTGGGAGTTGTACAAATTATCGAGAAGGCTCAGATAGCCTGAAACTACATAGCCACTGCAGGACAGGGATCGCTCCGCCCAGTTAGGATGATTCCTTAATTTTCCATTGAATGGATCCATCAGGCAAGTTACACCTTATACCCTGGCAAGATATGAGGGCTCTGCTGGCCCGGTGATGTACCAGACTCTACGTACCCACGTGGTGATATCATGTTGTCGGTTTATGAAATGCTCTCTCTACTTACCATGTTTTACTCATGTTATATATATGTATTTATGCTCATGTTCATGTCCAGGTTCCCAGTTTCACTTCTTATTATGTTATTTCTTTCAGTTGCTTTACATACCAGTACATTCAATGTCTTTGACGTCCCCTTTTATTGCCTGGGGTCCTGCATTTCATGATGGAGGTACTGATTTACAGGACGATGCATTGGCTTAATAGGACTTCTCACTTATCAGCTTGTTGGTGAGCCCTATCTTCTTCGGGGTTTAGTTAGTTATCTTTATATTATTAGCTATGCATTTAAAGGTATGCTGGAGGCCTTATCCCAGCGAGTATGTTTCCATGTTCAGACTTATGTTAGAGGTTTCATAGACTAGGTAAGTCAGTTATGTCATGTCAGACTTTCAGAGTCGGTTACCAATTTTGGATCCTTTATGATATTATCCGCATTTATGATTCAAACAAGCATTTCGATTTAATATTGTGACTTACTATGTTTTACAAAGGCTCACTATGCATCCATGTTTTATTCCGCTTATGTTATGCCTTATGATGATTCAGCAAGCCATATGGTTCGCTCGGTCACATGTAGTAAGGCATCGAGTGCCGTGTTTCGCCCAGGCCATGGTTCGGGGTGTGACACTTGATTTGTTCTATTGTTGTTGGCTTGATGCCACGTGGTGATAGTAATATTGGAGACTTTTATTCTATCATGTTCATGATATTGTAGTATCTTACTTGTTGACATTTGATACTAGGATAGTGTTCTATATGACTTGTGTAGTTTTTATGATATTGTTGATGTACCTATGCTTGGTACTTGTGATATTGATGATATTGATCTGATAGTGATGTTGACTCATACATTGCACGCATTCTCATCCTTCATAATATGCTGTTGATACATTGTTGATACTCAAGGAAACACTGTGATGAGTTGGGCTCGATTTGGACGAGAGTGACGTGAGGTTCGATATTTAATGGTTGTCCCGAAATAGTAGTTGAGTGGTAGCGGTATCTGAGGTTATTATCGGACCGTGAGGTACATGGACTCCACGGGTCCCCCATGGGATGTGCTGATGAAAATCCTCCGTGGGCAAAGATCCGTAGTCTCGTTCGTCTCTTGGGAAAAGATCCGGGATGAGTGGTACATTTTACTTCGCGAGTCCCCATGGGTTGTGTTACCGAGACGTCGATACTTCCGTCTGGAGTACATGTGTACACAGCATTGCATATCATCGCATTGCATTTCATTCATACATTATTGCATTGCATTGCATTATGGCTTATATTGTGATGATCTGGTAATTTACTTGTGTTATTCGGATTCAAATTGGATATATTGTGATTGGCACACTTGGTTTTATATGCTACAATCTAGGCGATGACATGCAATTGGTTCTGGCTTGTGTTTGACTTATACTTGTTGAATTATCTGCTCATCTTACTTTATTAACTGGATTATGTTAGCTAAACTTAGTCGGCCTATGATACCTACCAGTACTGTTGTTATGTACTGACCTGCACTTGTTGCATTCTTTTATGAATGCTTTGAATTCCAGTTTGGACCTACTTTCGTCTCTCATGGCTGATAGTCGCTATCCGGATTGCTTAGAGTCTACAGGGTGAGCACAGGATGTTTGCTGCCTTGAAGACTCTTCTTATTTATTTCTTGCTTTCCATTTTGAGACATATTCAGACTTGATGTATTATTATATTCCAAACTTGTATATTTCTAGCTAGATGCTTTTGTATGGATTAGACCAGAATCTAGGGTGTATTTCCTTGTTTCAGCACTTGTTCTATATTATTATCGTCAGACTTACGTGATTTATTCTCTTCCTCTTATTTTTATTATTTATTTACATTTTTGCTACCGTTAGGTTGAGGGTTCTCTTACCGAGGTGAAAAAGTTAAGTGCCCGCATGACTTAGCTAAATTGGTCGTGAAAAGTTGGTATCAGAGCCCCAGGTTACCCGGTCTATAACAAGAGCGTGTCTAGTAAAGTCTCATGGATCGGTACGATGAGCTCCGTACTTATATACGAGACGGTATACGAAATTTAGAAAATCTCACTTTCTTTCCTTCTCTCCTGCTACTTTATTCTAATTAGTATCTAGCACAATCAAATTGGTATCTGACTCTTATCTCTTTTCTCACAGACGGTGAGGACTCGAGCTACAACGGCCCGAGGTCAGGTGCCAGAGCCTGCAGCTGCGGCTGGCACCAGAGGGTGAGTGACAGCAAGTGGGCCCGGCAGAGCTAGAGGCCGTGGGGCTCCCCAGCCAGAGGTGTCACGACCCAACAAGAGGGCCATGACGGGCACCAGGTGCTGGCCCACCCGGGCATCTCTTATCATACATCCACATTTATCTATAGATGGGCCACATAACTAAATCATAATTTCTATCCGTCATTCATTCAAATCTTAGTGGCAACGGTACATTCATAATATCATTAACAACTATACCCCCATCAATGTACATAAGTCGATGAGGCTATCAAAATGATATACAAAATATAAGTCGACAAGGCTTCAAGATATCTAACCATACATAACTGTCTACGAGCCTCTAAGAAGAGTAGATAACATCATATAGGCAGGACAGGACCCCGTCGTGCCCATGTACGTACACAAAAGAATAATACCAAAAGCTGTGGCTCCGGATGAAATGGAGCTCCTCTATGTAGTCCCTGAATAAGAAATGCTATGGATTAAGCCTGTCCCCCTGGCCACCTGCGGGCATGTCGCAAAGTCCACAAATAAAAGGACGTCAGTACGAATATTGTACTGAGTATGTAAAGCATAATCAACATCATAATAGGAGCATAAGAGACAGCATAAGGAATAGCATAAGATGGGAGAATCGGGAGATAGTAAAGCCATCATCATCATTACTTACTTACTTGTCTTTCATAGGGACCTTCCATTTCTAAAGCGTGCTCGCGTACATACATACGTATACATTCATGTTAGTATTTATATTCTTATATATACCATATCCGACCATGAAGGTTCGGTGTTACGCATAC
>NC_081347.1:54003942-54022711 GCF_029784015.1 Lycium ferocissimum
TAGCCCCCCAAGAAATTTTTAAACCCCCGGGAACATCATGGCAGGGGTGGCCTCGCCCCGACCCAAACGCCCCGCCGAAAACCCCAAACCCCAAAACCCGCCCCCCTAGGGATATCGTCCGACCCTCTCCGTCCCGTAAAACCGTGGAGGCGCACTAGTCATGCACGCACTCGAATGCCTGTAGTAAACAACCGTCTCGTCCCGCCCAAACTCACTGCCGGACCCGAAGATGTAGCCTTCTTGTTATACCCTCTATCATGCTCACGCTCACTTCTTTGCTGCTGTTGGCTTTCTTCCAAATTCTAGGCGTGAGGTTGAATTCTTGAAATATCCATATTGTCCTCGGCTGATGCAACAAGCACCTATCCATCAAACGTGGCCCCTAGGCCTCTCACAAATCGGTGCACTCGGGCCCATATTCACTACCATGGCCGAAGCATATTTGGTGTCATTAAAGAAGCAAGAGATCGTACTTAAAGCACTCATACCCCTGCTTAAGATTTAGAAATTTATCGCTCTAGCCTCCACCGAACCTTTGAGGCAAAGAATGTCGGGGGAAAGCGCATCCACAAATTCTTGCTATACCGGGAGGCATTGCTCCCCGTGAAGCCATCCAACCGTATACCAATGAACAGCGACATCCCTCAATCTATAGGACGCTAACTCCACCGATTCAACGTCTGAAGCATGCATTAGCCGAAGTGGCCTCAACATTTCATCAATAAAATTCTGAGGGTCCTCATCTAGTTTTGACCCGAATAATTACGTGGGTTCAAGCTAATAAAATCACCGCCTGCACTAAATGACTCGTCACCTTGCCCCGTACCTTGCCGCTGAGTCTGGGCCTCTTTTACATTTGGCCCGAAACATCCGGTGGAGGAGCTGGAGGTGCTGGATCTGGGGCTGAGGCTCTCTCATGGCCCTCAGAAATAGGCACTGAATGGGAGGACTGAGATCGAGCCGCATTCTGGGACTCACCCTCCTCAATATCCGTTGGCGGAGCTCTTTCAACCCACTTTTCTGCCACTGTCTTGCCCTTCTGAGCTGCCGTAGCCTTTCTCTTTAAAGGAATTTCTGAAATACATAAAACACGGTTAAGGAAAGAAAAGTCCTTATATCATAGCTCTATCGCACGATCTTATGAAGAAAGAAGGTCATTCATTCCTAAAATGCCCGCAGCCTCCCGTTTATAGGTGTGTTGCAACACACCTATAAACAAGACTCTACTGGAAACGGCTCGTAGACACACCCTAGGACAGAACTGCTCTGATACCACTTTGTCACGACCCAATCGGAGGACCATAACGGGCACCCGATGCTAGCCCACCCTGGCACCTCTTATCGTACATCCACATTTATCTCTAGGTGGGCCACATAACTAAATCAAAATTTCTATCCGTCATTCATGCAACTCTTAGTGGCAACGATACATTCATAACATAATTAACAACTATACGCCCATCAATGTACATAAGCCGATGAGGCTATCAAAATGATATACAAAATATAGGCCGACAAGGCTTCAAGACATCTAACCATATACAATCGTCTACGAGCCTCTAAGAAGAGTAGGTAACATCATATAGGCGGGACAGGACCCCGCCGTGCCCATGTATGTACACAAAAGAATAATACCAAAAGTTGTAGCTCCGAATGAAATGGAGCTCCTCTATATAGTCTCTGAATAAGAAATGCTATGGATCAAGCCTGTCTCCCTGGCCACCTGCGGGCATGATGCAGCATCCACAAATAAAAGGACGTCAGTACGAATATTGTACTGAGTATGTAAAGCATAATCAACATCATAATAGGAGCATAAGAGACAGCATAAGGAATAGCATAAGATGGGAGAATCGGGAGATAGTAAAGCCATCATCATCATTACTTACTTACTTGTCTTTCATAGGGACCTTCCATTTCTAAAGCGTGCTCCCGTACATACATACATATACATTCGTGTTCGTATTCATATTCTTATCCATACCATACCCGACCATGAAGGTTCGGTGTTTCGCATACCCGGCCATGACAAGGCTCGGTGATCATACATACTTGGCCCTACCAAGGCTCAGTGGTATCCGTACCCTGCCGGCAGGTGTGCGCGCAATAGGTATCATACCCGGCTATATAAGCTCGGTGTCACGTAATAGTCATACATACTTAGAAGCGTATATATAAGGATCCATAAGTATCATCAACATCATTACCATTATCATTTTTGTTACGTCTATCCTTGGAGGATCAGCTATCATATAACGGATGCAATGGAAATCATGAAAGTATCGAGGATCCTAAGCTTTAGTAGCTTTAAAGATAGAATCATTTGGAGGACATTATAGAACTAATGAAAGGATATAGATATAGCCAAGGAACCATGCCTTATTGAAAGAAGGGTTAGCCTTACATACCTCTTTTTCTACTTAACTATCTAACGTTCACTGTTGAAGCTTGAATAATCTACATTTAGAAGGATTCACACCATTGTTAAGTCTTAATGATACTCTTAAATTGAAGTAGAATAATTCATAGTCTAATGAAAATTGGACAGCATTTCCCCCATTTCATCAACTTTCACCATATCACAAGACAACTTCCAACAACCACAATAACATCCATAATACACTCATAATATCCAGTTCAAGTAATCACATTACACTAAGCCTTCAATGTTCACCCCCATGTTCAACTCATACTAGCAGCTTTATACCCATTTTAGCACATTTTCATATAACGCTCCTTCATGACCATTATTACCTTCCATAACATGGTTATATCCATATCATACTAAGAATCATGACTTCATATAGATTACTACTCATAAATATCATAAAAGCTACATTTAGACTTCATTTTCTACCTCCTTCTTCCACCCAAGTCTTGCTACAACAAAACATTCTCAACAACATGAAATAAGCATGAAAACTAACCTTTTCATCCCATTTAATGATGGTTTGGAGCAGCTACCAACTTTGTGCAAAACCCTAGCTACAATGCCCAAGTTTTCTTGTAGTCTACAAACCCTAAGAAACCTTCTAGCGTATGAACACTTGATTCTTGCCTCTTGATCTTTGTTTTATCTTGGATTGGGGTGGAATAAGTTTAGAGAAGGGTTTTGAGGTCTCAATACTTGTAGAATATGAAAAATGAAATAAAAGAACCAAAGGCAACTATTTATACAAAAACTTAAAATCTGCCCGACGGATACTATACGGACACTTATACGGTCAGTATAAGTGGCCGTGGTTCACCACCATGAAAAACATCTTCCTGATAGGGGTTATATGGACCCTTTATACGGGCCGTATAAAGTTATACGGACCGTATAAGTTGTCGTATAACTCCACTTCCCTGAAATGGCTTCCGTCATTCGTTCGATCTCCAATCCTTATGGAAAATTCTTGACACTTATTTAACGCTTCATTACCAATCTAAGGAGAGTTACAACTCTTCTTTAATACATCATTAATTCAACATTAGCTCGGTACTTTACGGAACTTTTCTAAAACACCACATATACTTTGCCCTTTTTAACGAACTTTCTCCTCTTACTTCCAACATCTTTGAAATCTTAACTAGGATCATTATAGAAACATCATATTTGCCTCACCCTACATTAGTCTATCTATCATGCGACGACATGAAATTATTTTGAGGTGTAACAAGAGGCTCGAGGTAGAGGTCTCAGATGCTATTATTTCAGGTACCATTTTTGTTCGTCATAGAGCAGCTTCTGTGTTATTTGAACCTCAATCCACTTATTTGTATGTGTCTGCATATCATGTCATTGATTGGGATTTGCCTGTGATAGCATAGCTATACCTGTTCATGTGTCTACTCCGGTTGAAGATTCTGTCGTGGTTGATCGAGTTTATCGATCATGTTTAGTTACTTTTATGGGCTATGACCCTTGGGTAGATTTGATGATTCTTGATATGGTGGACTTTGACATTATCTTGGGTATGACCTGACTTTCTCCTTATCACGCGATCTTGGATTGTTATGCCAAGACAGTCACTTTAGCCATGCCGGGCATTGCTAGACTCGAGTTGAGGGGTATTCTTAGTCCCTCTCTGAAGAAGATCATTTCCTTCCTTCCGGCAAAGAAATTAGTTAATAAGGGATGCTTAGCTTATCTGGCTCATATGCGTGACACGACTGTAGCATCTCCACCCCTTAAGTCCATTCCTATTGTGAGCGAGTTCACGAAAGTATTCCCGTCTGATCTGCTGGGTATGCCACCCAATCGCGACATTGACTTCTGTATTAACTTGGATCCGGGCACTCGCCCTATTTTCATTCCGCCATATCGGATTGCACCTGTCGAGTCGAGAAAGCTTAAGGAGTAGTTAGGGGATTTATTGAGCAATGGGTTCATTAGACCGAGTGTCTCCCCTTGGGGTGCTCCTGTGTTATTTGTGAAGAAGAAATATAGAACCATGAGGATGTGCATTGATTATTGACAGCTGAACAAGATTAATATTCGGAACAAGTGCCCTATGCCTAGTATTGATGATGTATTTGACCAGCTTCAGGGTGCTTCAGTGTTTTCAAAATTTACTTGCGTTCAGGCTACCACCAGTTGAGGATCAAGGCTGAGGATATTCCGAAGACAGCCTTTCGGACGAGATATGGTCACTATGAGTTTCTGGTGATGTTATTTGGGCTTTCCAATACCCCAGCTGCATTTATGGCTTTGATTAATGGCATCTTTAGGTCATTCTTTGACTCTTTCATGATTGTGTTTATTGATGATATCTTGGTGTATTCCAAGAGTAGAGAAGAGCATGAGAGCCATCTTCGTACTATTCTGGGGCTGCTGAAGAAGCATGGCTTGTTTTCTAAGTTTTCAAAGTGTGAGTTTTGGTTGGATTCTGTGGTATTCTTGGGCCATGTTGTGTCTAAGGATGGGATTATGGTTGACCCACAGAAGATTGAGGCTGTGAGGAGTTGGGTGAGGCCCACTACTATTACTGAGGTTCGTAGTTTTATGGGTTTGGCCAGCTACTACCGACTCTTTGTGAAGGGTTTTGCTGCTATTACGTCATCTTTGGCCAAATTAACTCAGAAGGATGTTCCCTTTCAGAGATCCGATGATTGTGAGGAGAGCTTTCAAAAGCTTAAGCTTCTTTTAACTTCAGCCCCGATCTTAGCATTACCCGTAGAGGGTGAGGATTTTGCGATCTATTGTGATGTATCCCGTATGGGTATGGGTGTTGTGTTGATGCAGGAGGGTAGAGTGATAGCTTATGCTTCCCGTCAGTTGAAGATTCATGAGAAGAATTACCCTACCCATGATTTAGAGTTATTGGCCGTGGTCTTTGCGTTGAAAATTTGGAGGCATTATTTGTACGGTGTCCATTATGAGGTTTTCACCGATCACCGTAGCTTTCAGCATGTGTTTACCCAAAGATATCTTAATTCCAGGCAGTGCCTATGGATGGAACTCCCGAAGGACTACGACATCTCTATTCTTTATCATCCTGGGAAAGCCAATGTTGTGGTTGTTACCTTGAGTCGCAAGGCAGTGAATATGGGGAGTTTAGCTCGTTTGATAGTTTTCGAGTGTCCGTTGGCCATGGAGGTTCAGACTCTGGCTAACAGTTTCGTTCACCTTGATATTTCAGCCCCAGGCAGGGTTTTTGCTTGTTTAGAGGTGAGATCATCTTTATTGGATCAGATCAGGACTCATCAGTTTGAGGGTGCTTAGTTGAGCAAGATTGGAGATAGAGTTTTGAGAGGTGAGGTCAAGGAGGCCATGATTGATTCTGAGGGCATTTTGAGGATTAAGGGGCGCGTGTGCATTCCTCATGTTGGTAATTTGATTCAGTCAATCTTGGCTGAAGCTCATAGCTCTCGATATTTTATTCATCCGGGGGCGACTAAGATGTATCGTGATTTAAGGTAACACTATTGGTGGCATCGAATGAAGAGAGATATAGTTGATTTCATGGCTAAGTGTGGGAATTATCAGCAAGTTAAGTATGAGCACCAGTGACCTGGCGGTGTACTTCAGAGGATGCCCATTCCCCAGTGAAAATGGGAGAGGATTGCCATGGATTTTGTTGTGACTCTTCCAAAGACCCTGGGCAAGTTTGATTATATTTGGGTGGTAGTTGATCGATTGACTAAGTCCGCTCATTTTGTTCCAGTTCATATTTTTTATACCGCTGAGAAGTTAGCCAAGTTGTACATTCGGGATATTATGAGGTTGCATGGGGTTCCTATTTCTATCGTATCTGATCAGGGTACTATCTTCACTTCTCATTTCTGGAGGGCTTTTCATGAAGAGTTGGGTACCCGATTGGATCTCAGTACATCTTTTCATCCCCAGACCGATGGGCAGTCCGAGCGGACCATTCAGGTGCTCGAGAATATGTTGAGAGCTTGTGTTATTAATTTTGGCAGTAATTGGGATCAGCACTTAACCTTGGCAGATTTTGCGTACAACAACGTCCATCATTCGATTATTGGCATTGCACTTTTTGAGGCTTTATATGGTAGGAGATGTAGATCTCCGGTTGGCTGGTTGGATGGATTTGAGGTTCGACCTTGGGGTACATATCTGTTGGTAGGGTCCCTTTATAGAGTGAGAGTTATTCCGGCCAAGCTTTTGGCAGCTCAGAGTCGGCAGAAGAAGTATGCGGATCGAAAGGTCCGAGATCTAGAGTTTGCTATTGGTTACTAGGTTTTATTAAAGATTTCCCCCATGAAAGGTGTTTTGAGGTTTGGAAAGAGGGGAAATTTGAGCCGCAGGTATGTTAGCCCATTTGAGATTATTGACCGTATGGGCGATGTAGCTTATGAGTTGGCTTTGCCGCAGGCTTGGCGGGAGTTCATCCCCAGGCAAGGTTTTTTGCTTATGTAGAGCTAGAGGCAGCGGGGCTGCCCTGGCCAGGGGTAGGGCTCTTGTAATAGGACAGTGGCTCGAGAGATCTCTCTCTCCAGAGCCTGAGGATCAATAGGTTCGAGGCCAGGCCGCCGAGGATGATGTGGCCCCCACACGGACACAACCCGAGATTACTTCTGATCAGACTATGCAGGATACCATGGCTCGTGCTCCATTCCACTTGGATGCCCAGTAGGTTGTCGCTGGTGTTACCACTCTTGGCGGAGGTTCGCAGACCTGAGTTAGGGCACAGACCCCTGAGCAGAGACTTACTAGAGTAGCATACCCCCTGCAGCTATGGCTCCCCGTATTGATACAGTGCCAGCCCCAGGGGATGATCTTAGGCCCGTTGAGGGTGCTGTTATGACCGTGACTGATTAGGATCTTGTTAGGAAGCTAGAGCCGTGGGGGTTTTTGGGTATTTCTTCTGATGACGCTTATGAGTTCATCTTGGATATGCATGAGTTGCTACATAGGACGGGGATCGCAGAGTCCTATGGAGTTGACTATGTGTCCTATCAGTTTTGCGGTGACGCGAATACTTGGTGGAGGTATTTTGTTGCTTGCAGACCTGAGGGTTCTCCTCCCCTTATTTGGACTCAGTTCTACTAGGCCTTTTTTGAGAAGTATGTGCCCCGGTCTTTGAGAGAGGCGCGTAGGGAGGAGTTTCTACATCTATAGTAGGGATTTTGTTTGTGAAGGCCTATGTGACTCGTTATCTGTATCTGGCCCGTTATTCCACTCCCTTGATCCCTACTGTGCCTTACAGTTTTGTTAGTGGGTTAGTCGGTTCTCTTCAGATTCCTTGCCTTCAGATGGAGGGCACGTGGGGGTCTCCTTCCGGTCCATCATCGAGCATGATTCTTTGGTTGAGGCCGCTAAGGCCCGTGCATTTGGGGGTGGTGGTGAGAAGAGGCAACGTCAGTTGGAAGTTATGGTGGTTCTAGTTCGAGGGGCACCGGTCAGTCTTCTAGGTCGTATCAGCCATATTCCGGCTACACTGTGCACTCAGCTTTGCAGGCTTCCTCCAGTGAGCCACCTAGGCATAAAGCTCCTGAGAGTTCATTTTCTCGATCGATAGATAGGGTTGTTTCATCCGGGTCCTCAACTTCGGTTTATCAGTCTTCACTCTATCCGACCTATTTTGCATGTGAAGAGATCGAGCATATTGCTAGGAGATGTCCCCAACCCAAGCGAGATTATCAGCCACTGAGGACTCCACAATTATCTGGTGGTCGAGGTGGTGCTCCTCAGAAGGGCGGTGCTTAGTCAGATCACGGTGGCTCTAAGGGTTTTAGAGGTGAATCCCAGGCAATTAGAGGTGGGTCCCAAAGTGCGAGAGAGGGATCTCAGACTGGACGTGGTGGGGCCTATTGTTACTCATTTTCGGGTAGGCCCGAAGCGGATATCTCAGATGTCGTTATTTCAAGCACTATTTATGTCCGTCGTAGAGCAGCTTCTGTGTTATTTGATCCTAGATCTACTTATTCGTACGTGTCGGCATATCATGCCGTTGATTGGGATTTGCCTTGTGATAGCATAGCTGTACCTGTTCATGTGTCTACTCCGGTTGGAGATTCTATCGTGGTTGATCGAGTTTATGGGTCGCGTTTAGTTATTTTAAGGGGCATGACACTAGGGTAGATTTAATGATTCTCTATATGGTGGACTTTGCCATTATCTTGGGTGTGATCTGGCTTTCTTCTTATCACGCGATCTTGGACTGTCACGCCAAGATAGTCACTTTAGCCATGCCGGTCATTACTAGACTCGAGTGCAGGGGTGCTCCTAGTCCCTCTCCAAAAAAGATCATTTCCTTTCTTCAGGTGAAGAAATTAGTAAATAAGGGATGTTTAGCTGATCTGGCTCATGTGCGTGACACGACTGTTACATCTCCACCCCTTGAGTTAATTCCTATTGTGAGCGAGTTCGCGAAGGTATTCCCATCTGATCTGCTGGGTATGCCACCCAATCGCGACATTGACTTCTCTATTAACTTGAATCCGGGCACTCGCCCTATTTCTATTCCACCATATTGGATAGCACGTGCCGAGTTGAGACAGCTGAAGGAGTAGTTAGAGGATTTATTGAGCAAGGGGTTCATTAGACCGAGTGTCTCCCCTTGGGGTGCTCATATGTTATTTGTGAAGAAAAAAGATGGAACCATGAGGATGTGTATTGATTATCGATGGCTGAACAAGATTAACATTCGAAAAAAAGTGCGCTATGCCTCGTATTGATGATTTATTTGACCAGCTTCAGTGTGCTTCAGTGTTTTCAAAGATTGACTTGCGTTCACGCTACCACCAGTTGAGGATCGGGGCTGAGGATATTCCGAAGACAGCCTTTCGGACGAGATATGGTCACTATGAGTTTCTGGTGATGTCATTTAGGCTTACCAATGCCCCGGCTGCATTTATGACTTTGATGAATGGCATATTTAGGCCATTCCTTGAATCCTTTATGATTGTGTTTATTGATGATATCTTTGTGTATTCCAAGAGTAGAGAGGAGCATGAGAGCCATCTTCGTACTATTCTTGGGTTGTTGAAGAAGCATAGCTTGTTTACTAAGTTTTTGAAGTGTGAGTTTTGGTTGGAGTCTGTGGTATTCTTGGGCCATGTTGTTTCTAACGATAGGATTATGGTTGATCCACAGAAGATTGAGGATGTAAGGGGTTGGGCGAGGCCCACTACTATTACCTAGGTTCGTAGTTTTGTGGGTTTCGCCAGCTACTACCGCCGCTTTGTGAAAGATTTTGCTGCTATTGCCTTGTCTTTAACAAGATTGACTCAATAGGATGTTCCCTTCCAGTGGTCCGATGAATGTGAGGAGAGCTTTCAAAAGCTCAAGCTTCTTTTGACTTCAGCCCCGATCTTAGCATTACCCATAGAGGGTAAGGATTTCGCGGTCTAGTGTGATGCATCCCGTATGGGTTTGGGTGTTGTGTTGATACTGGAGGTTAGAGGCGAGGCAGGGTTTTGGCTTGTGTAGAGGCGAGGTCATCTTTATTGGATCAGATCAGGACTCATCAGTTTGAGAATGCTCAGTTTAGCAAGATTCAAGATAGAGTTTTGAGGGGTGAGGCCAAGGAGGCCATGATTGATTTGAGGGCATTTTGAGGATTAAGGGGCACGTGTGCATTCATGGTGTTGGTGATTTGATTAAATTGATCTTGACTGAGGCTCATAGCTCTTGATATTCCATTCATCCGGGGGCGACTAAGATGTATCGTAATTTGAGGTAGCACTATTGGTGGCATCGGATAAAAAGAGATATAGTTGATTTCGCGAGTAAGTGTGGGAATTGTCAGCAAGTTAAGTATGAGCACCAGCGACCCGGCGGTATACTTCAGAGGATGCCCATTCTCGAGTGAAAGTGGGAGAGGATTGCCATAGATTTTGTTGTGGGTCTTCCGAAGACCCTGGGCAAGTTTTATTCTATTTGTGTGATAGTTGATCGGTTGACTAAGTCCGCTCATTTTGTTCCAGTTCAGATTTCTTATACCGCTGAGAAGTTAGCCAAGTTGTACATTTGGGATATTATGAGGTTGCATGGGGTTCCTATTTCTATCATATCTAATCGGGGTACTATCTCCACTTCCCGCTTCTGGAGGGCTTTTCATGAGGAGTTGGGTACCCGATTAGATCTCAGTATAACTTTTCATCCACAGACCGATGGACCGTCTGAGCGGACCATTTAGGTGCTCGAAGACATGTTGAGAGTTTGTGTTATTGATTTTGGCGGCCATTGGGATCAGCACTTACCCTTGGAAGAGTTTGCTCACAATAACAGTTATCATTCGAATATTGGCATGGCGCCTTTTGAGGCTTTATATGGTAGGAGATATAGATCTCCAGTTGGCTGGTTTGATGGGTTTGAGGTTCAACCTTGGGGTATGGATCTATTGAGAGAGTCCCTTGATAGAGTGAGAGTTATTCAGGCCAATCTTTTGACAGCTCAAAATTGACAAAAGATGTATGCCGATCGGAAGGTCCGAGATCTAGAGTTTGCTATTGTTGACCAGGTTTTATTAAAGATTTCACCCATGAAGGGTGTTATGAGTTATGGAAAAAGGGGAAAGTTGAGCCCCAGGTATATTGGCCCATTTGAGATTGCTGACCGTGTGGGTGATGTAGCTCATGAGTTGACTTTGCCGCCAGGCTTGGCGGGAGTTCATCTGGTTTTTTATGTTTCTATGCTGAAGAAGTATTATGCCGTCGGTACTTACATTATTCGTTGGGATTCAATATTGCTTGATGAGAATTTGACCTATGAGGAGGCGCCTATTGCGATTTTGGATAGGCAGGTTCGAAAGTTGAGGTCGAAGGAGATTGCTTCTATGAAGGTGCAGTGGAAGCACCGTCTTGTTGAAAAGGCTACTTGGGATACTAAGTCTAATATGCGCAGCCGATACCCCCAAAGAAGTCATTCATGACTTATCATGATACTAACAAAGTTGCAAATGAAGTATAGTTTGTAGCTAGCGGTTGCTCCAACCATATGTCAGGAATGAAGTCAATTTTCACAGGGCTTGACGAGACACAAAAAATGACTGTCAAGAATGGTGATAACAACAACCTTCAAGTTGAAGGAAAAGGAACAGTAGCTTCTACATGATGTTCAATTTGTTCCTAGTTTGGCACATAATTTATGGTTAATATTTACATGGCAGAAAACAGAATGTTTCCATTAGAAGTTTCAAATGTTGAAACTTTTGCTTTGGTTACTGGTGCAAAAAATGACCCTGAGCTGTGGCATTTGAGGTACGGGAATCTTAATTTCAAGGGGATAAAGTTGCTAGGACAAAATGGTATGGTCAATGGATTACCAAAAATTAATTCTTTTTATTTATGCAAGGGTTACATTTATGGGAAGCAAAGTAGAAATTCATCTCCTGTCGTAAAAGGCTTGGAGAGCTTCTTCTTGCTTAGAATTAATTCATTTAGATTTGTGTGGTCCAATGAATACTTAATTTTTTAGTGGGAGTCGATATTTTTTTCTCATCACAGATGATTTCAGTCGCATGAGCTGGGGGTATTTTCTAAAATACAAATCAGAAGCTTTTGAAGATTTCAGAAAATACAAGGCTTTGGTGGAGAATCACAGTGGGTTGCGCATAAAAAATCTTCGAACGGACAGAGGTGGTGAGTTCTTATCTAATGAATTTATCCATTTTTGGGAAGAAAATGGAATTCGTGGGGAACTTACAACACCTTACACGCTGGAGCAAAATAGGGTTGCTGAATGCAAGAATTGTACCATTATGGAGATGGCAAGAAGCTTACTAAAAGGCAAGGGACTTCAAAATCAATATCAAGCAGTTGCAACCTCAGTGTATGTGCTGAACCTATCTGATACAAAGGTCGTGATGAATCAAACACTATATGAAGCTTAGAAAGGTATAAGACCTTATACAGAGACAACCAATTGCTGCTACTGGATGGGTTCAACATTTGCAGATGATCTTGAAGGCAACCAACGGCAAGACACATAGGGCTTTACTACTCAAAATGATCTACACTGAGTATATCCATTGCCTATGGATTGAGAGAAATACTCGAATTTTTGAGAAGAGAAGAAAGGAGTATGAAGTCATTGCTAAGGAGATTGCATATACATGTTGTGTTAGAGCTCCACCTAGGCTAAGTATTATGCTGCAAAATCTTATGTTTTAGCTAGTTTCAGAGCTTTGTGTCAGTTTTGTGATGTTCATGGATAGCTTGGCTGAGTCAGTCAACTATGGTGCTTGTAACGTTTTACACTGGTGATTAATGGAAAGGTTAGTCACTAAAAAAAGGTATAAGAACTTCAGTAAGCAACTTAAGAATTTTCGGGTGTACTGCCTATGCTTTGGTTAACTCTCAAACTCGTCAAAAGCTAGATGAAAATTTACAAAAATGTATTTTCATCAGTTATTATCTTGAATCCAAAACATACAAGTTATATAACCCTCTTAGTGGCAAAGTGATAATTAGCAGAAATATTGTATTTGATGAAAATTCAAGTTGGAATTGGAGTGAAAAACAAGTACAACAGGAGATTTCAATACCCATTGAAGACCCTCCAGATGAAAGACAAGAGTGTGCCCCAAATGCACTTGAAGGAGCAATTGCACAAGAGACATCTGAGACACTTGAAGAGCCTTCAATTGAGACAATTCCACTACGAAGATAAAAAAGAGTAAGAAAATCAAATCCCAGAAATTCTAATGCATCTTTTCAATTTTCTTTTATTGTTTCAGATCCTATATCTTATGAAGAAGCAATTGAAAATGAGGAGTAGAAGAATGCGATGAAGGAAAAACTGAAGGCAATTTAGAAAAATGAAACGTGGCAGCTGACCGGCTTGCCAAATGGAAAGAATGTTGTTGGCCTATAGGGGATATTCAAAACAAAGTATCATGATGGAAGTGTACAAAAGCCAAGGCAAAACTTGTCGCAAAGGGATACTCGCAGCAACAGGGTATCTATTTTGAAGAGAAGTTTTCTCCTGTTGCTCGATTTGAAGTAATAAGAACAATTTTAGCATTAGCTGTTCAATTGAACTGGTAACTTTATCAACTTGATGTTAAGTCAGGGTTCTTGAATGGTGAATTGGAAGAGGAGGTTTATGTTGCCCAACCTGAAGGTTTTGAAATCAATGGCCAAGAGGAAAATGTGTATAAGTTGGAGAAGACACTTTATGGGTTGAAACAAGCGCCACGCGCCTGGTATAGCAAAATTAATTCATATTTTCTGCAAAATAGGTTTGAAAGGAGCGAAAGTGAGCCTACTACTTGAAGCGAGGTAACAATGATTTTCTAGTTGTATGCTGTATGTTGATGATATAATTTATATGGGATCATCTCACTCTATTGTAGCTGAATTTAAATCTAATATGATGAGTAGATTTGAGATGCAAGATTTGAGTCTGTTGCATTACTTTCTTGGATTTGAGGCGAAACAAGAAGAAGATAGAGTATTTGTTTCTCAAAATAAATATGCATCAGACCTTCTTAAAAGATTTGGCCTCGTTGATTGTAAATTTGCTGCAACACCCATGAATCTGAATGAAAAATTACAGCAGGAAGATTGTACTGAACGAGCCAATGCAAGAAGTTTTAGAAGTCTAGTTGGAGGTTTGATTTATTTGTCTCATACTCGTCCAAATATTTCATACTCTGTTGGTGTCGTTTCAAGGTTTATGAGCAATCCATTGAAGCATCACTTTGGAGCTGCAAAAAGAATTTTACACTATGTTGTTGGAACACTGGAATATGGTATTTGGTATTCTCATGTTTCAAATTTCATATTATTAGGCTTTACTGAGAGTGATTGGGTAGGCTCGGTGGATGATAGGAAGAGTACTTCAAGCAACATTTTTAGCCTTAGATTAGGTGCAATAACATGGAGTTCGAAGAAACAAGTGACAACGACATTGTCATCTTATAAGGCAGAGTATATCCCAACAACTTCTGTAGCTTGTCAATGCATTTGGCTTAGGAGAATTTTTGCTGATCTTTAACTAGAAGCAAGAGAAAGCAACTAGAATTTTTTGTGAGAACAAATCCTCATTTGAAATGACTAAGAATCCTGCATTTCATGGAAGAACAAAGCACATCGATATTCGCTTCAATTTTATTAGTGAGCTGGTGGAGAAAGATGATATCATATTGAAGTTTTGGAACACCAATAAACAAGTAGCAACTATATTCACAAAAGCATTACCATATCAGAAGCACATCTACTTCAGATCATTGCTTGGTGTTAGTGATTTTGGATCAAAGGGAAATGTTGAATAAGTGATTCAAACCGAGAGAGAAAAAGTTACTGCAGCTTTTTGTAGTATCTTTACTGTTTTTTGACTTAGTCTAAGTTAGTTGTTATTTTGGTCCTTAAGTTTCTGAGTTCAGTTGTAATGCACGACAGATTTAGTGCCAATATTTTCTCCATATCTGGTGCATTTTAGTTGAGATGTAATGCCTATTTAAAGGCTTCTCCGATGAAGAATAAATGTATCCATTGCAATATCATAACTTAATCTTTTCTTTGCTCACCAACTGCTTGCTTTATTTCTTCTTAGAACTAGCTTACTGTTTTACTTTCTTGTGCAGTAGCTAAGTTTTATTTCTGAGTGTGTGAGAGCTCTTTTCTCCAATTACTATCAATATTTTATTTTCTTCGATATTTTAGCGTAGCTTCTTTACTCTTGTACTTTTAAAATTTGTTTTGAAAGACGTTTTTCTTGAGCCAAGGGTCTATTGGAAACAACCTTTCTATCCCCACAAAGGTAGGGGTGAGGTCGGCGTACACCCGACCCTCCCCAAACCCCACTTGTGAGATCACATCATGGGTATGTTGCTATTGTTATATTATTATGTTTGTGTGACTATATAACTTTTAAACCTTGTGGTCTTCAACATGTTAACATTTCCGTGAATATAAAAAAATTCATAAAAAAATGTATCATATTTTTTTAATGGAATAGTAAGGAACAAATGTAGTAATACTTGTTTTAAATGATTTAACCTTATCCAAACAAAAAAAAATGTTTACAAATTTTTAGATCACACTAATATTGTTAGTTTTATTGAACATCATACATCAATATCTTAATAAACTCTAATTTCAACAAATACAGAATGTTCATTTTCTTTTCCACAAAATAGATGTTTAGTTGAGAATATTTATTTTGTATTGGTAGATATGCTTAAATGTACCTTTGGCTTTACATGAAGTCACAATAGGTTTACAAGCATTGGACTTGATACTAATAAGATTCAGTGATGTAGGAAAATTGCTTGTATTATGTATTGATCGATTACATGTGTATGTATACAACTTTTGAGTTGAAACAAGATTAATAATATCAACAACAACAACAATAAAAATATTATGAGAAAGGTGAGGCAATATTTGATTGCAGATTACCGGGATTCTTTTTCTTTAATTTGCTCTATATGCCCCGCAAGTTAGGGTTGTTTCAACAACACCTAACTTGGTATGTTGTTGCTAGTGATGAATCTTGGTTGGTGAGTATACCAGCGCGCTGGTCTGCAATGTGGACATATGTGACATGAAGGCAATTTTGTTGCACTTGTTCGCATACAAAATAAAAATCAAGTGGTATTTATGTTGTCACAGTAGAATTTAGGAGGTTTTGCAAGGGTCACATTAAGTTCCGACAAGAAGTTTTGAATCCAATTGGTTTCTGCAACAGAGCTAGCAACAACACGATATTCGGCCTCAGAATTGAAAGATCTTACAACACTTTGTTGCTTCTTTTTTTGGCCTAATAGGATTGAGACCAAGATAAATCACATGAAATGTGGTAGAGGATCAATCTGTAACATCACCTGCTCAATCTGCATTAGGATATACGTGATGTGCATTAGTGGAATTAGGAGGAAGAAGCAGGCTGTGAAGTATTGTATGTTTGAGTTATCTAACACGCTTCAGTGCTTGCCAGTGGATGGTGAAAGGCTTGTGCATAAATTGTGAGAGTTTGTTGAAAGCAAAACTAATATCTGGACATGTAAAGAAGAGATACTGAAGCTTTCTAATGACTGCACGACAATATTGCTTGGGATAAGTTGGGGCAGCGCCATCATCAAGTTGCAAAGTGAGTGATCAGCTTAATGGATTGGTAACTGATGAGTTATGACATTTCATAGTTTTGATTATCGACATATACACTAAGGACCAGGTCCTTGATCAGGTCCCTTGGGCATTGTATGAACATGACAGCTGTAAAGCTGTGGCACTGTTCCGACTGGTAGAGCCACAGCGGAACAGTAGCTGCATGTCGGCTAAAAGACAAGGATAATTCTAACGTCCCTATCTATATCACATGCCACTCACATGATCCTCACATTCTCACATTGGTTCCCTATATAAACAACATGTTGGCATTTATTTAACCTAGCACTTCAAATCATATTATCCTCATTATTGAAAAGAGCAACCGCCAATGTTTTCTCAGAGCTTTCAAGATCAGGACTAAATAATTGCAAGGACCAGATCCTAATACTGAAGATGTCTTAATTCCTATGTTGTTTAGTCTTTGTCTTCTTGGTCTTAATATTATAAACCTACACTTCTTTTAAGAAGGGTTCTGTAGGTATTTGGTTTTTCAAGCTTTTTGTGTAAACACCTGACTATAGTTAGTTATGGTGAGTTAATGTTCAGCTAGAGTTAGTTGAATCAGTTGGTTCTTGGCTAGAGTTAGTTAAGAGCTTTTGCTTGCAATAGAGTTATTGCAAGGGGTGGGATTAGTGGGCTAATTCTTAGGTTGCAAAAGGTTTGCAAAGTGAAAACGTTACTCAGTTAGTGAAGTTAGAAATCCTACTGGTGTAGGTCGTGATTTTTAATCCCTTCATTAAGGAGTTTTCCACGTAAATGTCGCGTCTCATTTACTTTCTATTTTTGCTTGAGGGAAAAGACAAGGAACCTCCAAACTTCGAGGAAGGACAGTTAACCATGAGACCTCCAAGGTTTACCAGACAATATTATGGATGGTGTAAAATAAGAATGGATGACTATTTGACGGCTGAAGATTCTGAACTCTGGGACATCATTCTTGATGGTCCTTTTGTCCCTATAAAGACTAATACAGAGTATGGGAAGCTAGAGGTAAAGCCCATAAAAGAATGCACTGAAACTGATAGAAAATCCATTAAAAAGGGGTTCAAGGCAAAGAAGATTTTAATGTGTGGTATTGGACCAGATGAATACAATCGTGTTTCATCTTGTAAAACTACCAAGGAAATATATAAGCCCTCTTGACGGCTCATGAAGGAACCTCTCAAGTCAAGCAGTCCAAAATAGACATGCTCGTCACTGAGTATGAACTATTTAGGATGAAGGATGATGAGTCAATCCAGGATATGCACACTCGTTTCACCTCCCTTATTAATGAGCTTTATTCTCTTGGTAAGATTATTCCAATCAGCAAGCGAGTTCAAAAAATACTTAGTGTTCTACCAGGATCTTGGGAAAGTAAAGTTAATGCTATAACTGAAGCCAAAGACCTGGAGAAAATGACTATTGATGATTTGATTGGAAATCTTAAAACCTATGAGGTGAAGAAAAAGAAGGAGCTTGAAAGATGGGAGCCAAGGAAAGAAAGAACACGATCCTTAAAGCGATTAGTGACGACTCGAGTGGTGATAGATAGGCCTACCTTACAAAAAGGTTCCATAAGATGATTCGTAAAAATGGTGGTTTCTCCAAGATAGGAAGCTCTAAAGAATAACTTCAAACAAAATGACTTACGTCACAAATGTGGGAAGCATGGACACCACATTAAGGAATGTCCTTTTCACAAGCATGATCACTACAAGAATGCGGAAGCGAAAAGAGAGCCAGTCCGATACAAAGTTCAACGTAAGAGATGTCGGCCGATAACTTGATAAAGCGAGGCTTTAGGCAAGCTAGCAGAATCTTCTAGTGAGTCTGAAAATGAAGAAATAGGGGATACCTCCATGATGGCTGTTGAAGATGAACCTGCGAAGTATGAGTCCATTTTTGCACTCATGGCCAAGTCGGACGATGAAGATGATAATGAGAATCAAGAGGCAAATTCCTTTGATGTTCAGAAAAAATCTAAAAAACTATTCTCAAAAGAAATTAATAGCTCTCACAAATGTGCTGATTGATACCTATCATAGCCTTATTAATGAGAAAAATGTTTTAAATAAAGAGATTGAAGGGTTAGAACAAGTAAGAGATGATATGATAGTTAATATTATTGATTTGAAGGAAGAAGTTGAAGAGTTAACTAGGGATAATACTCTGTTGATTAGTCAAATGAACAAAAAGGGTTAACCCCCCCTAAAGGGGGTGGGTATAGACTCATTTTTGGGGAAAGTGAACTCAAAAGGTAAAAACTCCCTAAATTCGG
>NC_081347.1:54022811-54086664 GCF_029784015.1 Lycium ferocissimum
GAAACTTATCGGATGGGGACATTTTGACGGACCATTTGACAGACAACATAACTTTTGATGGCCCGTCAAATGGTGAAGCGCCACCGTATAATGGTCACAGTGATCCATGTTGAGCTGGGCACTTTGACGGTGCACTTTGGCGGACTGTAGGAATATTGACGGTCCGTCAAAGTGGGCGCAGGATTGCCCCACGGCATTTTAAGTTATGCTTTATATATTTCATTTCACTTCATTTGGACATTTTATTTCCCCAAATCAGATCCAAGGGCTCTCCAAAAACCCTCTCTCCATGTCCATAAACTAATCTAAGCCAAGTCCAAGAGAATTAAGGGATTCAAGTGCTAAGAAGCTTGCTAGGGCTTGTGGAACTCAAGTTTTCCTTGGGCGTTGATGTTAGGGTTTTTCACTTTGGTGGAGTAAGTTAATCCAAGAGTTGTCCTTGTGTGATTAAGGTAAGTTTTCACATCTCTTGCATGTGGTTAATGTTGTTTGATTGTTATACCATGTGGTTGAGGGAAGAAAAGTGAAAATGGAGTTCAAGTATGAATTTTAGGATATTATGAGCTATATGTTAAGTTGAATTGTAATCCTTGGCATGTTATGAGTATAACCTTGTTGTGGGTGAGTCTAATGATGTGGAGGAAGTATGTATGTAAGTGTATATTAAGTTGTGTTGAGATTATTATTATGAGTGATCTTGAAAATGAGTTTTGGGGATTGAATGATGCTTAACTTGAATGAAGTCTCTTGATTATGGTATTGTTTATACTGTCGCTGTTGCTTGGGAGTTGTTTTAGAATTTGATAGAAGTAGATGAATTAGGGAAAATGCTGCCCATTTTTCGCTAGCTTGCGAATTATACTAGTTTGGACTTGAGAGTGTCTTTGAAGCCTAACCTTGCTATGAACCCTCTTAAATGTAGATTTCTCGACCTTTGGAAGTGAACGTTAAGTAGTTAAGAAGACAGAAAGGTATGTAAGGCTAACCCTTCTTTCATAAGGCATGATTCCATTGTTTTGTACCTTCACGTGCAATCCATAATGTCTTCCATGACGATTATACTCCTAGAATCACTAAAGCTCATGTTGCTTAATACTCTTATGATGTCATTGACTCCATCCCATAGTAATTGATCTTCTAAGGGAAAGATGTAGTGTCAATGATAATGATGATGATGTTGCTTTTACTTATGTAATCCTATATGAATATATACATATATTGTGCACACCACTGATCAGTTGGGTAAGAATAACACCGAGTCCCACTGTGGCCGGTTATACTTCACACCGAATCCTACTATGGCCGGGTATATTACACACGGAGTCCTGTTAAGGCCGGGTATACTATAATGATAATGCTATTCAGATATGTAAGTATATGTATATGTATGGAAGGTTTTCTTTAAAGAGAGGGTTAAGTAAATATAATGAACATCTCAAAAGGTACAAATGGCTTTTCAATCGCATGGCTCTTTTATCTCATGTTATCATTCATGCTTTTATCATGATATTGCCTATTCTTTATATACTTAGTACTTTGTTCGTACTGACGTCCTTTTTTTTTTTTTTTTGTGGACGTTGCGTCATGCCCGCAGGTGGACAGGGTGACAGACTTGATCCTTAGGCTGCTTATCCAGAGACTGCTTAGAGGAGCTCCATTTGATTCGGAGCTGCAGTATTAGTACTATTCTTTTATGTATATATATAGGCATAGCGGGGCCCTGTCCCGTCTTGATAATGATACTTACTTTTTCTAGAGGCTCGTAGACAGTTGTATATAGCTAGATGTCTTTTAGCCTTGTCGGCTCATATTTTTGTATATCATTTTGATAGCCTCGTGGGCTTATGTATATATGGGCATAGTCGTTGATATTGCTATAAGGGTGCCTTAGCTCGATGAAAACTATGTTATTAATGCATAGAGATTATGAATAGGCCATGTGACTCACCTAGATATAATTGTGAAAGTATGATGAGAGGTGCCCTGTGGGTTAGTTTCGGGTGCCCGTCATGACCCTCCGGTTGGGTCGTGACAAAGATGCAATTGTTGTCTTATTCCATAGGAGGAGACTATAGCTTATGTTTTTCTTAACTCTACTGTGGCCAGATAGGTTGGAGGTATTTTTGTGCCCCTGTTGGCTTCAATATTGCAGGTTTACAACTATCACAGGTGATAACACTATGGTGGGAAGCAGCAGTAAATCCTAATATCAGGAGAATTTATGAGGTGGTACCTGCTATTATAGTGTGGGAACTTTGGAAAAGGAGGAATACCTTGCTGCATGATGGGAATATATCTGTTATTAAGTTAAAGTACCATATTATGCATACTTTAAACTTATTTATAAGGGCTAGCAGGAGAACTTTTAAATATGCACCTTATAGCTGGATGGAGTTACTTAATGCATTGCATGATTATTCTCCAAAACTGAAAGTAACTCTGGTACAATGGAAGCCTCTTGATACTGCTTGGACAAAATGCAACACTGATGGGGCTTCTAGGAAAACCCAGGAGAAGTGCTTGGAGTTTTTACATCTGGGATTCTAATGGTGATCTTATATATGCTCAATCTCAGGAGATGAAGGATGGGAATTTCTCCAATGCACAGGCTAAAGCTGAAGCCAATCTATAGGCTCAGAAGTATATGGATAGAAGGAATATCCCCCAAATGGTGGTGGAAACAGATTCTATGCTAATGAAAAATATGATTGACAAGAAGTGGAGTTATCCTTGGCATATCATTAGCATAGTTGAGGAGATTTGGAAGATTATGGAAAGGAGAAAGATAGTGATTAATTACATCTTCATAGAAGGGAACAAATTGGCTGATTTCCTTGCTAATGTAGCTATGGATAAAGGTGATTTCATAGCTAATACTTTCATGGAAATGGAGACATGGGGTGGGGGGGGGGGGGGGGCGAGGGTGAATGTAATCAAAAGTGATAAGAGTAATATTCCCTATCTGCGGATTAGAAACTGTAAAGGATGATAGTCTCTTTTGAAGATAGACAGAAGAGGATAAGAGCAAAGCTAAGGAGGAAGAGGATCATTGGGGTTCCAATTTCTCAAATTCTTTGGAAGAAGAGAAAAAGGAATTCTATTTAGTTTTGCAGGTTACATACACATGGTGTGCCCACTATGGATTGACCAGTGTGTGGTATTAGCATCATTGGATGCTCATCCCGATGGTCAAAAAATTAGTGGAAAACACTCCATGCGAAGCACGGATATGCTCAAATCAAGGATTTCAGCTCACACAGCAGCGATGGCGGATACTAAGCACATAAACAACAAAAAAGGCAATTGAAACACAAAGGCAAATTACAGCTGCAACATATGCAAAGAGGAACAAACCACACAAAAATGACAAAGAACATAAAGGGTGAAGCAGATGAAAACATGAATTTGGACATACGAACCAAAGATCATCGAAAAATGGAAGAATATACATACAAAGAGAAAGATACAGAACAACAGGACCATAATGAAAGGTTCTATCTGGTGAATCGCAACATTCATCAAAGAATATGGTGGAGGATAGTGAGGCAACTACAACAGGAATTTCAAAGGACTAACCTCAGATCCGTTGTTAAGAAAAGAAGTAATCAGTTGAAGGATCGATTGCAGCAGCTACAGAGACGACGACAATAGCTCCTGTAACGATGGCTCACTCCGACAAGCTCAACCGGTTGTTTCAATTTTGACCTAGTTTTCTACTTCCCTATTTCGTCCTTAGCTGTAATGACTGAACATATTTACTTTTTGTTGTTTTTCTTTGTTTTGATTATTAATAAAAATAGCCACTAAGGGGTGAAAAGACTAATGGCCTTATTTAAAAAATAAAAAAAATGCACATCTGAATGATTAAGATGTTTTTCTCTAGATCTGACATTAAATAAAGACTGTTTATTTTTCAACATCTAAATGTGCATAATGTATTTATTTAAACATAATAAATGTACAATTCAAATAAAAAAGTAATTAAATATAAATTTAATTAAAATACAATTATTATTCAATAAAAAATGAAACCTTTATATACGCAAGTGATGGTTGAGATGCTTTGTAGAGGTGGTGGTGGTGATAGTTGTGATGGTCGATGTGGTTGGTGTTGCAACGACTGGCGCGATGGTGACAGTTGGTAGTGTTGGTGATGGTAGAGTTGGTTGATGTTAGTAATTGGCGGGGCTAGTGGTGGTGGCTAAAGAATGTGTGGTGATTGACAATTGTATTGGTGATAGTTGGCGGCAGTGCTAGTTATGATGGTAAAGGTGATTGCTAGTAAGGGTTGGCTGCAATGATGGCAGTGGCTAAAATTGTTGGGGACAGTGGCGGTAGCTGTCAATATAATTATAATGATTGAGGCAGTAGGTGTGGTAGCGATTGGCAATAGTGGTTGTTAGGGGTGATTACCAATAGTGATTGTGATGACAGATGTGGTTGGTGGTGGTAGTTGACAGTGGTGGTGCTGGTGATTGTGATAGCAGAGGTGGTGGTGGTTGACAGTGGTGGCGGGGTAGAGGGGTGGGAGTTGGGAGAGGTTGGGAGGATAGGGAGGTGGTGGTTGATAGTGATAGTGGTGGTTGTGATGACAGAAGTGGTTAGTGAGGGCGGGGTAGAGGTGGCTGGTGGCAGTAGGGGCGGGGTTGGAGGGATAGGGTGGGGTTGGAGCTGGTGGTTATGGACAGAGTGGTGGTAAAATTATCCATACAAAAATAGCTCTTAATGATATTAAAATTTTATTCAAGATCTTAATGATTAAGACCTATTCAGACCAAGTAAGTACTTAGATCTTAATGTAAACAAATACACTTAATGGCCTAAGGTCTAAGCCATTCAGATTCGGACCTCCATTAGGTGCAAACAAATGAGGCCTTAGTGTCTTAGTTTGACTGGGTGCAGAGTTTAAAAGACAAATGAAGACTTTTGAATCTTATGGCCTTAAATTAATGATCTGTAGTCGTTTAAATAGTGTGGTTTAAACTTGTCACATAGAATGTTCGAATTGGAAAACTTACTAAATATTAAAAGAGACACTCTTTTTGGGATAGACTAAAAAAAATAAGACACTTAGCCCCCGTTTGGCCATAAAAATTATTCACTTTATTCCGGAAATTTTTTTCACTTTTTTCCGGAATCAGTGTTTGGCCATGAAAATTCCGAATACAACTTGAAGTTGTATTCCGGAATACCAAAAGCTCAAAAAACTTATTTTTCAAAAAAATTTCATTTTGTTCACTTTTTTACAACTACATTTCACCAAAAACTACAATTTCAAAAACTATGGCCAAACACAACTCCAACTCCAAAATTCCAAAAAAAAGTGAATTTTTTTTTAGTAATTATGGATAAACGGGGCCTTAAACTGAGACGGAAAAAAGTAATATTTTTTAAAATTTTGACTAATGGTTCTTTTTGTGAAAAGGAAGAGGGTAAATTCAATAATGTGTTCACTTTAGGGTAATTGGCCAACCGAAGCCAAGATGATGGCGTTGTTTTGTGATAATGAAAAGTGGAAGGACTTGTTGAAAACCCAAGACAGAAAAACTATTAAGAAAACAAAAATCAAAAGAACATAACAATAGCAGGATAGGGGTCCGAATGTTATCTGTAAACAAAAATCTAGACAGGTGTCGGTAAAACATATCTCTTGGATCTGCAAAGGATAGCCACGAAAAGAAGATTCTATAGTGGAGCCGAGCGCCCCTCCTGTACGGTCTACTTCCCCGTGATCAAAATAAGTGTCAATTTAGGTTTTTCACGTTCCTTCAGATAACATTAATTTCTAACATAAAATAGGTATTTTAACTAAATTGTCCTTAATTAATAATGTTAGTAAAATTATTGTCATATGACCAGAAAGTTACTGGTTAGAGTCATGGAGACAATCTCTTACACAAATGCAGGGTACGGTCAGGGGCAGAGGGAGGAAAGGCCAAGGGAGTTCATGCGAACCCCTTCGGCGAAAAATTACAGTGTTTATATATAGTTAAAATTATTTTAGATATATATATAGTAGACGTTGAATCCCTTTGATTTTTTCGTGTGTTTACTTTTTCATATTTTGAACCCCTTTAATGAAAATCCACGCTCTGCCAATGGGTAAGCCTGCGTACAATCATATTCTTGCTTATTTATTGCCCTGAGTACCAGCAATGGTGGCTTAGTTGGTTGAGCATAAGACTTTCATAACAGAAGTCTCAAGTTCGAATTCTCCTACCTACGATAGCAAGGGATTTGCTTTCAGGATCAAGCTCGTCGCACAGGACTTGCCTAGTGTGGTTATTTCTTCTATGTGACTGTGGGGTAAAGTACATGAGCGGAATTTACTCTATGTACACTCAAAGAATAACAACTAGAGATTTCTTATCACAATTTTTTTTTTATTGCCCTGGGTAGGGGTGTTCATGGTTCGGTTTGGGTCGGTTATTGGTTAAAACCATAACCAAACCAATTTAGTCGGTTTTTAAATGTCTAAAACCATAACCAAACCAAGTAAAATAATAACCACCGTTTGGTTATTGTCGGTTTGGTTCGGTTTTTCGGTTTTTCAATTTATGACTAGCGGTGACAATTCAAATATTCTCTCTCTACATTCTTCAAATTTCTTAGGTCTTCTTTCCTCACACTTCACAAGGGCGAACTTTTGCCGCATATTGAGGGAAAAAATGTGATGGCAATGTAAAATGAAAAGAGATGGTAGGATTTTAACTTTTTACCCTTATGCTTACGACTTATTAGAGTTGAGGCTTGGATTGTTGATTGACATATTCTTTTAAGATACGGGCCTTAAAAATAAGTAGACCAAAATTAAATTAATAATTAAAAGGTATAAAATATCTTTAATTATTTATGAAAAGTTAATATTATACATATAAATAATTATAAATTTTATGTATATAATTATCGGTTTGGTTCGGTTATTTATTCGGTTATTTTTTACTATAACCATAACAAACCAAATATTATCGCTTTTCAAATTTAAAACCAAAATAAAACCAAACCAAACCAAATGTCGATTTTTTTATTCGGTTTGGTTAAATTTTCGGTTTAGTTTTGGTTTTAACCAAAACTGTGAACAGCCCTAGCCCTGGGTAAAATATAATTTGTGGATAATATTTTGAATTAAATAAAAAAATTAAGTGAATACTTGTTTCAAAGATGAGAAAGTACAAGAGAAGAAGATGCTGATATAGATGGACACGTGGCGATTAACTAGGGCTGGACAGAATTGCATGGCTGGGTTCTATTTGTTAGATTGCAAGTTGAGCTTTTCATTCACTTTTTGCTGACTGGACCCCACCGCCAATTTAATGGAGTGCTCTGAGGTGGCAAGTAGTCCCTTCTCCTTGTAAAATTAACACGCTGTTGGGTTGTCTCCAACGTGGACCCCAAACCACGTGCCATAATTGACATGTTTAAATGCTCTAATGTTGCAACTTGCAACTCAAATAAATTGATTTTTTTTTTTTAGTAATATTCTCCCACTAGTGGGGTTGGGGTTTAAATATGATCCTCAACTCGTATTTTGTCAAAAAAGATTAGTATACGGAGGAGAATATAAATCATAGCCTTCAAGATATGCGATGAAGATATTTATTTATAGAAAATTAAAGGGAATAAAATAAAAGAAAATATTTTATTTTTCTTATAGATACTAAATTAAAAGGAACTAAATATAATATAATTATTGTAGATTCTAGACTTAGAAGGAAAATAAATATTTTAGAATATTACTAGACTAAAAGGAAAATAAATATTCTACCATTAATGTAAATCATAACATGGAAGGAAAGTAAATTTTAACAATCCCCCTCAAACTCAAGTTGGCGTATCCAATTTGAGTTTTAACACTTGATTCTTCTTATTCTTTTTGAACGCCTTGTAAAATTATTTTCTAACTTCATCTTCCTTTGACTAATGTTGATGGTTTTCATCAGTGAAGATATGTGGGATATTCAAAGAGATATTGATGCTTGTCATGGTTAAAGTAGTATGATTGAAAATTGAAGATCGGTGCGTTGAGTCAGCACGACTTAAACATGTTGGTATCCTAATGGGTTAAAAAATATCGAAGCCCTGACGGGTTAAAAATATTGGAGCCCTTACGAGTTAAAACTGAGCCCTTTGCAGCATTAAAAATGAGCCCTTTGTAGGGTTAAAAATAAGCCCTTTACAGGGTTAAAAGTGAGCCCTTTGCAGGGTTAAAAATGATTGGAAAATATTTTTTCTTACAAGACTCACAAATCCGTGAAGATCGGTTAAAGCGTTGATACCACTGTTATGGAATGAAAAGGACGGATGTGAAAATCAAAGAGAGAAAAAGACTCATTGCATTGATTCATTACATTGTTTCTTATGTTGAAAATAAAGAATACAATCATTTATCCATAGACAACTCACGGGAATAAAATAAAATAAAAGAAAATATTATATATTTCTTATAGATACTAAACTCAAAGGAAACTACATATAATGTAATTAATGTAGATCCTAAACTTAGAAGAAAAATAAATATTCTGGAATATTAGACTAAAAGAAAAATAAATATTCTACCGTTAATGTAAATCATAACATAGAAGGAACGTAAATTTTAATAATAAGAAGGCGAAATAGTGCACTTGGTTGAAGATTGAGTTATTTAATTATCTAGAGAATTAGGGATCACCACTTAGTACATTTATATAGCTTCCCCTAATGAAGTTCATACCTCATAAGGATCATCTTGTAATGTAAGAAATCTCCCGAGGTACGCAAATCCTTTTGTATGTCTTAATGTTGTGTTTGTCACTACAAGAAAGTATAGAAATGACAAGAAACAATTTAATATTTGGCAATAACTTAATTTTATTGTTGGCAAATGAACTTTTTTTGTTGCCAAAGAATTTAATTTTGTTGCCATATATTGATTATTATTGCAAAAAATACTTTTTGGCAACAACAAAAAAAGTTATTGCGCGTTGTTGCAATAACAGCTGTTGGGAAAAGTTTATGCAACAAAATTTTTTTTTTTTTTGTTGCCAAAAATACTTTTTGCAACAATAATCAATCTTTGGCAACAAAAAAAACTTTTGTTGCCAAATATATTTTTTCTTTTAGTGTGTTTTGTGAGAGTTTTGGTTTTGGAAGGATTAAGGGTGTGTTTGGTAGAGGTAAGGTCTACGTACACTCTACCCTTCCCAGACCTAAATTTGTGGGATTTCACTGGATATGTTGTTGTTCTTATGTTGTGCTTGTTTTGTGAGTGTTTTGGTTTTGGAAGGACTAAGGGTGTGTTTGGTATGATGGAAGTTATTTTCCATGAAAAATGTTTTCTTGGAAAACATGTGGTTTTCTTACTTACTCCCTTCGGTCCATTTTAGTTGTCGTCCTTACTAAAAATAGATGGTCCAAAATAATTGTCATTTTAAAGAATCAAGGTATAATTAGTTGTTTGTTTCCACCGTTACCCTTACTCATAAATATGGAGCGATAGTAATATGGTGAAAAAGAGAGTAGTATTAAATTGAGAGGAGTAATAAATAAGGACAATTTTGTCAAATTACAATTCTCTAAGTAATTAAATAACTCAATCTTCAACCAAGTTCACTATTTCGCCTTCTTATTGTTAAAATTTACGTTCCTTCTATGTGATTATTTACATTAATGGTAGAATATTTATTTTTCCTTTAGTCTACTATTCAAAAATATTTATTTTCTTCTAAGTCTAGGATCTACATTAATTACATTATTATATGTAGTTTCCTTTTAATTTAGTATCTATAAGGAATATAGAATATTTTCTTTTATTTATTCCCTTTAGTTTAGATAAATGATTGTAGTCTTTATTTTCAACATAAGAAACAATGTAATGAATAATTGCAATGAGTTTTTTTTCTCTCTCTTTGATTTTCACTTCCGTTCCTTCCATTCCATAACAGTGGTATCAACGCTTTAATCGATCTTCATGGATCTGTGAGTTTTGCAGGAAAAAATATTTTCCAATCATTTTTAACCCTGCAAATGGCTCATTTTTAACCCCGCAAAGGGCTCACTTTTAACCCTGTAAAGGGCTTATTTTTAACCCTACAAATGGCTCATTTTTAATGCTGCAAAGGGCTCAGTTTTAACCCACAAGGGCTCCAATATTTTTGACCCGCACGGCTCAAATATTTTTAACCCGCAACGGCTCCAATATTTTTAACCCATCAGGGCACCAACATGTTTAAGTCGTGCTGACTCAACGCATCGAGCTTCAATTTTCAATCATACTACTTTTAACCATGGCAAGCATCAATATCTCTTTGAATATCCCACAAATCTTCATTGATGAAAACCATCAGCATTAGTCAGTGAAGATGAAGTTAGAAAATAATTTTACAAGGCATTCAAAAAGAATAAGAAGAATCAAGTGTTCAAACTCAAATTGGATACACCAACTTGAGTTTGAGGGGGATTGTAAAATTTACGTTCCTTCTATGTTATGATTTACATTAATGATAGAATATTTATTTTCCTTTTAGTCTAATAATATTCTAAAATGTTTATTTTCCTTCTAAGTCTAGGATCTACAATAATTACATTATGTTTATTTCCTTTTAGTTTATAGCATCTATAAGGAAAATAGAATATTTTCTTTTATTTTATTCCCTTTAGTTCTCTATAAATAAATGATTGTAGTCTTTATTCTCAACATAATAAACAATGTAATGATTCAATGCAATGAGTTTTTTTTTTTCTCTATCTTCGATTTTCACTTCCGTCCCTTCCATTCCATAACACTTCTAGCATAGGTGTCGGCAAATAATATTATACCAATTTTAAAAAATATATACATAAAATATCTAATTTTACAGAAAGACCATGAGTTCACATGCTCCGAATTTTGTACATACATTTGCCCCTGATTAGAATTATCTATAATTAGCATCATTAAAGTTAAATGGTTCTTCCTTGATTTAATTCTGAAGTTGGGAATACCATGTTGATCAAGGTCTCAATGTGAATTCCACTAATATCGGAAGAGAGTACAAGTGATTTAAATATAACTAGATCGATCTTCGACACTTCTCTCTCGTTAGCAAGTTGATCAGCAATCATATTACCTCTCTCTCTTCTGATCTCCCTGTAAGTAAATTGAAGTTCAAATTGAAAAATCAAAATTTTGACGTAGAAGCTAATAAAGAGCTAGGAGGAAAGGAAATTGTAATTTGTAATGAATATCATTTAAAAAGGAGATTGTAAAAGTTAATAATTTTTTTTTGTAAAATTAATATTTTATATGATTCATTCAATATCTCAGTTGAAGAGAAGTTTAATATTTGTAACATCATGGTCAAGCTGGTATATTTGCTAACATCGAAGTTCAATATTTACAAATACTGAGACAATACTTATATTCAAATGGACCATTTATCTCGTTATATGTATTTATATACACTCTTTAGTTTCCTTCTTTGATCTAAAAGCATTGGACTCTATTCTAGTACTTTTTATGCAATTCTCACAACTTTCAAATTTCATTGTAAAAGCTCTTACTTTTGAAGTTTGATTATCAATTTGCTTTTTAACTATTGCTTTAATAATTTCTTCCAATGTGATTAATATAAATATATATAATATACTAGTTAAGTTAATATCATAAATTAATTTGGTGCTCATATAAATATCTTGACATAGAAGAGTACTGTATTTAAAAATAATGATGGGTTTCAACGTACAGCCATCAATTATTTGATTTTTGATCATGACTTACGTTAATGTTTTGCTTTTGGATAAAATTACATAGTTAGGAGAACTAGATAAGGAATTTTAAAAATTAAAGTTACTCAAAAAAGTCATTGCCAATAAGATTATTTGACTTTTCAAATAATAATAAATATCTCCTAAATTGACTAGAAGAAACACTGATCTTGCGAGATAGAGAGAGAGATACAGGTTCATGCACCACTCTGAGTTGTGGTGAGATTGATAAGACTTCATCCTAATTGTAGTGCTTTTCGTTCTGAATGATCTAAAAATATTCTACGTATAACTGTCTTCACCCTTTGATTAGAGATTTCGGGTTTGAATTGATGCGAATATGAATTAATTAAGCGCTCAAAGCAGACACCAGACATCAAATTAGAAACAAAAAATAATAGGTTAATTAATTGAGTGTTGCTATTCTATTTGAATTTTGTGTAACAAGAAAGCATAGACAAAACTAGGATTTTAAGTGTATGAGTTCTGAAATTTAAAAATGACAGCCTATAGGGTTTTGAATAAATTATATATACACATTTAGTAAATTTTAAACATAAATACTGAGGTAGCTCTCCAAGGAACGTCTATAAGCAACTGGAATCATTGTTCCACTCCCACCTTTTGTGAAAAGAAAGAGGAAAAGAGAGTGACGGATATTTTTCCCAAAACAAATGAGACTACAAAAGATTGAGAGGTTTCAATGAGCCAGCTACTTAAAGAAGAGTATTGCAATCCAATTTTTTTCATAGAAACTAGTTTTTAACCAAACACTAAGGGAAAAAAGGCTAATTTTTCAAAAAAAGAATTTGAAATACTTTTCCTTGAAAATTAGTTTTTAGAATTGCAAAACAAGTTTCTTAAACTTTCGACAAAAATTCCACCTTGCGTTTACACTATTTCTATTGTAAGATGTATGTTCAAGTTAGAATGGAAGGAACGTCTGTGTGCCTATCTGACTTTTGTTTTTTGGCATAAAAGCAAACAAAGGATAATAACTTTTGTTTGCTGCTTTTTCGCTAGTTAGTACTCTTTTCGTCCATTTTTACTTATCCATTTGATTTGACATACCCTTAAGAAGTAATTAATGAAATTATGAGTTTACTATATCATCCTAATAGATTTAATATTTTGGGAAATACATTGAGAAATGATTATAGTTAATAATAAGGGTAAATTAGGAATTAAATTAAATGATAAATTATCTCTTGATTTTTCAAACTGAACAAGTAAAAGTGGACATCTATTTTTAGTATAATGGACAAGTAAAAGTGGACGGGAGGAGAATAATAAATTTGTAGTTCGTGAGGATGTTTGAGTAAATTTATAAGCTAGTCAACTCAAGCACTTTTTGGTTTATTTACGCGTTTAGTAATATAAAAAAAAAATTATAAGTCAAAATCCGTAAGTTGATCAAACTGGGGATTTTTAGCTTATAAACACTTTTTGTTTGATCAAATCTTATACTACTATTTCACCCCTAATCCTTTTATAATCCCCAAAATATAATTTCAAAGCAGAATCATGGAAAAAATTATTATCAATCACTTTTTTTTATTAAACATGCTAAGTTTTTATTATCAATTTCAACACTTTTATCAAAATACGTAGTTGTTTATTGATAAATTCAGCTTTAACATCTGAAATTAAGTGCTTTTCAACACTTAATACTTATCAACTAACCCAAGCATGCTCTATATATCCATATACATCCTGAATAACACATTTTTTGTTTAGCATCTACTTCTTCCAAAATTATCTCACTCGTCTCTTTGTTGTGCTTAAAAAACATGTCTAGTGTTTAATCTAATCACTATATTTTAGTATTTAAATGTGTATTCAGATGCAAATATTTTTATCTTAATAAAACAAATTGGCCTTTGTAAGCTTACCACCTTCCACCATCTGTCAAAGCTGGTTCAAAATCTCCACTATGTACTCTCCTTCTCTTTCGTCATTCTATATTTAAAAAATATGCATTTTCTACGTTCCAATTTATGTGGTGATATTCAAATTTCGAGAGTCAATCAAGTTGTTATTTGATCATAATTTTTTCAAGTGCCTTTTAAGTATTTTAAATTATTAATTATTCTGATTTATAATACTTTTAACGTTGTTTCCAAATATGTAAATTTTATTTTTAAAAAAAATTAATTTTATGTTCAAACACATGATCAAAATTAAGAAGTCTAAATTTCGAAACATAAATTGGGTCAGAAGGAGTAATATTTATATTTGTTTTTTTTTTTTTTTTTTTTTTTTGTCTTTAATAACATGCCAAGAAGACATATGTTTCGTTGTGGATGTCATTCACATGATAATTAATGTATTGGCCAAAGTCATAGACAGCCCCCTAAACTTTTTCACATATTTCTCATGGCCACCTAAACTGACTCTTGTTCCAATTGAATACCTAAATCCCTCTGAATTTGTACCACTTAGATACTTTTTTGACTACCAGCTACAATTATAGAGTGTGTGCAGTGCACTCGCGATGACGTGGCAGAATGTTAATTAGAAGATGACATGTGGCATTTTGGCCCACAATAATAATTAAAGGATGAATTATGAGAAAAGAAAAAAAGAAAAACTAATTTAAAAAAAAAAAAAAAACCAATCACAGATAGAAAAATCATCAATCTACAATTAACCCACATGGATTACAACAAGGAATGTCAAGATTTTTACCTATTTGAAGGATCACGACCGACCAAACAGATTTTTTCTTTTTAGTTTCTATTAGATTTGATTATTTCTTTTCTTTTCTTTGCTGTAAAATTCTTTTTATAATTTTTAGTATAGCTCTTCTTTCCCAATAAATTCACCCGCTACCAGCTGCCCATTGTTGTTCCCCTCCGCCGTTGCCGTCCCTTTAAGCCCCTCATTTTTCTGTCTCTGTTTTTCTTTGTTGGATTTTTAAATCTGATTGTTTTGTGGTTATAGTTCATTATTTTCGAGCAGACAAGAGAGAGAGAGAAAAAAAAAGTGGTGGCGGTCTCCTTATTTTCCGTCGAACAAGATAACAACGGTGGGCAATTATTGGATTCAAAGAAAAAAGGAGGAGGAGATGGTGGGTGGTGATGGTGATTTCCTGATCTAAAAAAAAAGGATGAAAAGCTGGTTATTATTGGTGGTGGCATCAACAATGGTGGTGGCCGCGGCGGCGGGGGTTGGTGGTGTATGGTGGAGGAAATAATGACAAAAACTAACGAAGAAGAAGAGGTTTTTTTAAAAAAAATCAGCTAAAATTATGACCTTTCACGCGCCTAT
Source organism: Lycium ferocissimum (assembly GCF_029784015.1). Taxonomy (NCBI): domain Eukaryota; kingdom Viridiplantae; phylum Streptophyta; class Magnoliopsida; order Solanales; family Solanaceae; genus Lycium; species Lycium ferocissimum. Next base: position 54,037,803 of record NC_081347.1, read on the forward strand.
GGTAAATGCATTACACACATTTTGCCACCTCAGTAAAAAGTATTTAAGTGGTATAAATTCAGAGGGATTTAGGTATTCAATCCAAACAAGAGTCAGTTTAGGTGGCTATGAGGAATATATGGAAAAGTTTAGAGGGCTGCTTATGATTTTGGCCTAATGTATTCTATGTGCATTTAACTTACATATCAAAATTCGTTTTTTTTATCTTTCTTTCTTAAATTTAGTTTTCCGTCAAATATGCCAAACAAATCAGGAAGAGAAGTATTAATAAAAATTTAATAACTTCATTAGAAACAAGAAAAAAGGAAAAATAATCATTTCTCACACTGTTTTGATTCATGCACGAATTACTTATTAGGCGCAAAATTCTTATGCAGTAGTTTGAAGAAAACTTATAGCCTGTTTGGCCAAGCTTAATTTTCTTCAAAAGTGTTTATTTTTTTAAAAATGAGGTGTTTGACCAAGCTTTTGGGAGAGAGTAAGTACTTTTGGGGAGTAGGAGAAGCAGTTTTTCAGAAGCTTAAAAAAATAGTTTTTGTCCAAAAGCACTTTTGAAAAAAATACACTTAGAAGTACTTTTTAAAAGCTTGGCCAAATACTAATTGTTGCTCAAAAGTACTTTTTAAATTAATTGGTCAAACAAAGACTTTTTTTTTCAAAAAGTACTTTTTTGAAAAGCACTTTTCAAAATAAGTTGATTTTGAAAGCTTGGCCAAACAGGCTATTAGTAGATATTCACGAGCGGATCTACCATTTCAGGATAGGGTGCACGTGCACCCCCCATTGTTAGAAAAAAAAACTTTGAATATATATCTCTGTGTGTGTGTTTATATTTTGAATTTATATTATTTATTTAAAAAGGACCCCTGAAATACATTTATCGGCCTGTGTCATTTGATCAGTGTGCCTTGAACGCAAGCGTGCGATGCGTGCTCGAGTCTGGGCTGCACAATAAATATATTGCATTTTCGATAGTTGACAACTAAAAAAATGCATAAGAATCTGTTGCTGGCGAGTTTCAAACAGGCAGCTTATTGTATGAAAAGTGGTACCCAAACCACCAATATCCGGAGTGAGCTTCATCCAGTCTTGCCATTTAAATTGTATTTATATGTTAGTACTCGGTTCTATGGTTGTATAAAAATTTTCAAACAAGATGGTATTGCGTGACATCTGAATTTGTCTTTTGTGGTGCACCCGTCGTCTTCAAATTCCAGATCCGCCATAGGTTGATGCCATTATTGTGTTAGCAAAAAGAGCCACATGCCCAAAAGTAAAACTATAGAAATAGATTACATACAGAAAGCTGCTTTTAGTAGCACTAGTACTTTACTATTCAGACCAATAAGCATTATAGTGGTATGAATAATTTCTTCCATTTTTAGTTAGAGGCTTTGAGTTTGAATTTTGAGATAAAGAAATTCAATTAGAGAGCGTGTTTTTTCAAATAGACGTTGTGTGGCACGACTTCAAATTAATGAGAATCCCAACAGATATATCAGATACCGAGCGAAAAATCAAAAAAATATTGTACTCCTGCTTTACTATTAACAGGATGATGATGATGCAAAAGCGGTTAGGATTTAGGGAAAACCGATGGGAGCATAGTAATTTGGGAAAAAGGAATTGCTGACATGGACCAAAAAGGTAAGCGAAAAAACAGTACAAAAAGCACTTACTTCTCACTGACCTTTGAACAAACTATTTTTGTTGTGTGGTAGGGTGGGGTGGGTCGGGAATCAAAAACCAGCAAATGAAACACAGACCCCAAAAACCCTTTTAAAGATTTTCTCACTGCCACACAGAATTTGTGGCTGTGAATTCATTACCTTTTCTGACGTGTCACACAAAGAAAAACCCCCTTCTTCTGCCCTTCCTCTTTTCGTCCAACTAAGTACACACGAAAAATCAAGAAAACATAAAATATTGTACCCCATCTGAAAAAACAACGACAAAACCCATCATTTTTTCAGTGAGTTGAAGTTTATTTATTTCTTCTGTCTTGCAAGCAACTACATATATAGAAAGAAAGAAAGTGGAGAAAAACTGAGGAAAAACAAAAGAATGTCTGAAGTTAAACTTTTTGGAAAGACAATTGTTTTGCCAATTGATGATCTTCGAAGCTCTTCTGTTAACACTACATCACATGATGATCAGGTATATATATGTATATTTCTCTTTGTGTTTATACAAAAACATGCATATATCTATCTCTGTATGTACCTTTGACCCTGTTTTGAATTGTATTGTCACAAATCATGTAAATTATTGATTCAATTTAAGCTGGTCAACCTACCACAACCTTTCTCTCTTATCTGGACTTGGGACGGGCTACGTGAGAAAGCTAAGCTCGTATAGGCATAGTTTTTTGACCCTACTTTAAACTGTATGAGGAGTAGGGGTGGATCTAGCTTTAAGCTTAGGTTCACGTGAGCTTACTAGCTTTTAATTAAATTTTGCATTTGTATTAAAAAATTCACTAAATATGTATATAAGTATTTTACTGTGAACACGGTTGTTAATGTATATTAGCTTAAGGTCAATGGCGGAACCTATAAACTTTACATTCTAAATCCGTTTCTGGTGACGGTGATTCATATATTGATGAATTTTACCCTTGCTGGTTGTCATGCTACTACAACCCTCTTTTTCTATCAGGATTTGAGACCGACTATGTGAGCAAGCTTATACAGGCAGAGTTTTTGGTTATATTATGAATTGTACTATAAGGATTCATAAACTGACTAGTTTTTAGTTGTTAACCTACTACACCCTCAGTTTTTCACCCTATTTTGAACTAATGAAAAGAAAAGTTGGATCATTTTAATTATGTTAGCCTATGTTTAGTTTTATGGCTGCGACAGTTTTTTCTCTCATCTGGGATCGTAGCAAATAATTCAATAATTTAGAATCAAAACGAGGAAAGTGCTACAAGTCAGTCTTTCCCTTGTTCTGAGTATTTTCCATCCTCAACAATACTTTAAATCTGCCTGCTCCTCTATCTTGTAGGCATCCTTAAAGGGTACTAGGTGGATATAAGTTCAAAGCTCATTCCTATTATCAAGCAGAAATGTTAACAATACCGGTGGGTCGATATTTTGGTTCTGTCACTACAAGAAAAAACTGAAATTAGCTATAAACTTTGTCGCTAATCTGTTATTAAAGTGCTCGTAGCTAACAGGAATTTTCAATAATCTATCGCCAAAATAGGGTTAGCAACGGATTTTGTTGTTTAGCTAAAAGAATTTGTCCGTCGCTAATTCCTATTTTTTTTTTTAATTTCTTTTTCGTAGTGTTTTATGCATCAAGAACTAATGAATAGAATCAAATTGCATAAAACCATTATCATGTATTACTTAACAATCCAAGTGCATGAGTCAGGAGACTGATAATTTGATAGTGCATAACATAGTCCTATTGCCTATTGTATTCAATTGCAGTAATAGAGCTAAAAGTTCATTTTTTTTCTCGCCAATGATCAGATCACTTCCGAAGGAGAGTTTACGCAGAGTAAAAACAGAGACGATTTTGCCAATTCAACTGTAGACGAGTCGGTTGAACCAGAAGCATCATCTGGTATAAGCGATGACCCCAAGACACAGGATGCTGGTAAAGAAACATCGTCCCCAAAATCTACCAAGAAGGAAGATCCAAGTAAGGTACTGAAAAAGCCGGACAAAATACTTCCCTGTCCGCGCTGTAATAGCATGGAAACCAAATTCTGCTACTATAATAATTACAATGTCAACCAGCCCCGTCACTTTTGCAAGAAGTGTCAGAGATATTGGACAGCTGGCGGAACGATGAGAAATGTGCCTGTTGGTTCTGGTCGCCGCAAGAACAAAAGTTCTTCCACTTCAAGTTACCGTCATATAATGGTGTCGGATGCCCTCCAAGCATCCCGGTTTGAAGGGATGAATCTTCCTACTTTCAGAGCAAATGGAACTGTTCTTGCATTTGGATCAGATAAAGTACCCCTTTGTGATTCCATGGCTTCTATATTGAACCTTGCAGAAAAGTCACATAGCTCTATTGGGAATGATCGATCAAGTGAGGCTTGTAGTACGACCTCAAATTCAACAGAAAAAGGGAATAATTTTTCCACTACACATGATTTAGCCTGGAAAAATTTTCAGGCGTTTCCACCCCAAATGCATCACTTTCCAGGGCCTACTTGGCCTTATTCGGTGCCACCACCCGCCCTTGCTCCTTCTGGTTATCCGGTATCGTTTTACCCTCCATCCCCCTACTGGGGTTGTACTGTTGCAAGCCCTTGGAATGTCCCATGGGTATCTCCACCGCCCTCGTATAGCACGAGTCCTACTTCTCCGACCTTAGGAAAACATTCTCGGGACGAAAGCAGCATGCTTAATCCATCAAACTCGGGGAAAGAGGATACTTTGAAGGACAAAGGTGGAGAGAGAAGTGTAGTGATTCCTAAAACATTGAGAATTGATGATCTAGATGAAGCAGCTAAGAGCTCTATGTGGTCTACACTAGGTATTAAGAACGAGAAGAACGATTCAGCTAATGGCTCATCAAGGCTCTTCAAGGCCTTCAATTCAAAAGTTGATGAGACAAACAATGAATCCGACACTAATCTAGTCCTGCAAGCTAACCCTGCAGCCTTGTCCAGATCACGTAATTTCCAAGAGACCACGTGAGGATACCGAGTTCTCAAGTCAATCCTTCCCTTTGAAGTAGAGGTGTTATCAGCGTTGTAAATTATGTCTTCCAGATCACAATTTTGTGGCTGCAACAGTTCCGAAGAACGTCAGTCAATGCAGGAACTAAATTGATCTAATTGTGCATCTCTAGGAAGAAAAGCAGATAACGTGTGCGCACCAAGGGAGAACCTGCCACTAAGTCCCCTTGGTTTGCAATCCTTCATTTGTCATTCAGGAGAAGCATTTATAGTTTTGGGAGTTTGTTTATCTTGTACATATAACGTATAGGGTGCTAATGATATAGAAAATAAGGCCGACTTCTTGAATGAACTTCGGTATGCAACGGAAGAATCTGGTGATGTAAATCTGGAATATATCCTTTTTTGAGAGTCTATATATGAATCTTTTACTGACTTGATATTGAAGGTTAAATTAACTTTAGCCCTCTTTGTTTCATTTGAAGATCCTTCTGCTGTTTGCACATTTTGAATTATTTTTCTTGGCAAATGAAATGAACTGTTCCTGATTCTATTACAGACTTTGAAAATCCTAGTCAGTGTAGACAACTTACAACAAATGTCTTTTCAATCTTATATGCCCTTAACCATCTAATTAAATCACTAAAAACGAAAATCTGGAATTAGTTACAAACTTCGTCGTAAACCCGTCGTTAAATTGCTCGTAGCTAACATAATTTTATGATAATCTGTCGCTAAATAGGATTAGCGATGAGTTTTTTTGTTTAGCTACAAAATTTATTCGTCACTAATTCTTATATTTTTTGTAGTGAATTATCTGGGAAGTGTGAGTTAATTGTGTTTCCAGTCAGGCTTTGTACTAATTTAATGGGGTAAATATATATATTACAATGTTAGTCAGAGTTTTGATGTTTGCCACAAGTACAAATGCACAGATTCTTGGGTAAAAAGGAGAAATGATCAAAACCTGGGCATTTTTGGGAAAACAATTATAAGTGTTGTGGTAGGTCCCTCAATTTTTGTGGATAGACTAGAATTTTGTGAGAAAAAGGCAAATAGATCTTAATCAGACCTTTTTCCTTACAAGCATATAACTTTACTGATGCCAAAAGGTTGCAATGAGATGATAAAGTTTTCTATTCCTCTTCCTTTTTGTTCCCTTGTCCATCCAGCAACTTTACCATTTTGCTGTTCTGATATAGTATGCATCAGCTCAACATGCATATACTTAACTTATTTCAGCTCTAATAATTTATATATGGCATAATATTTTGGGACTCCCTAAACTTAAGCTACCTTTTATTTAGTGTATATCTAAATTATTTTGGGTCCAATTTACCCCTCTATGCTTGGTTACTTGGTATCTTTCACCTCCTTAAACGACCTCCGTCCAAGGAGGTATGATGCATTTGCTGCCAAGTGGACTTTCTTGGTCCACATACTTTTTTTAATAATAAAATATATTTTTACCCTTTTAAATTCAATTATGTTTTAGGTCATATTTTCCAGCTAAATTTGTAAAAAATATGCTTGGAACTCCATTATTTAAGCTAATCCTTTTTTTATTTGGCTACAATATACAATGTACTTTCACCCAAATTTTTTTATTTTATTTTTATTTTTGTATTTGGTCTGCAAAAAGAAGAAATGCACAGTTGAAACAAATCATCATTGCATCTAAAAATATAAACAAAAAGAAATGCAAAAGTTACTATTTTGTCATTTTGGCTAAAAACAATTATTTGTATACAAATAATGGAGTTCTTGAATTTTTTTTTTTAAGAATTTGCTAGAAAAGAATACAATTGGAATAAATAGTCGTAATACAAAGTTAAGGTAAAATACATGGGATATATTGAGAAGTGAGAAAATATATACAATTGGAACAAATAAACCATTGTATATGACTATGTGACAATTAAACGTTGAAGAATACTCCACTTGGAAGTTGATTTGTCGATTTTTGAGCAACCTCATGCACTCAGAGGAGAGTGTATCCACTCTCTTTACCATGTTAGCGTCTAAGGGGGTGACATTTACCAAATAACCAAGGTTCGAATCAAGAATATCAAGGGTTTTTTCGATCACTTTTTTATTACTTAAAGTGCCGAAGGACAAAAATTAAAGACCAACAATTTGAGGGGCAAAAATTAAAGAGCACCCCAAGATAGGGGCAATCATGCGAATTGCCCAGATAGTTCTAGCATATGAAGTTCCTTTCATGTCTGCCCAAAAACTTGCAGCTGCATACATGGGAGGAACTGCAAAAATCATCTTGGCCCCAAAAATGTCTCCTTTGCTCCTTCTCTAGCCAGTGAATCAGCGACTGTATTTTGCTCCCGGTAACCATGTATTACTGCTAGGCTCCCCAATCTCTCTATCAAGCATCTGCATTCAAAGATTAAAGGGTTGTAAGTATCATGACCATGCTCGAGTATAATTATTACCTATGTTGAGTCATATTCGACTTCTAGTGGCATTAAGCCTTGTTCATGAGCTAGTTTCAAACCCTGCAATAAAGCTGTTAGTTTTGTAAGTATACAAGTTGTATTATTAGGCAGTCCTTTAGTAAAGCCAATGATCCAATTGTCGCTGCTATTTATAATTACTCCTCAAATCCCTTCAATCAGTGTTGTCATAGTAAATACCATCAGTAGTTAGCTTGTAGGATCCTCTTTCGGGGTGGGGGTGGGGTGGTGTTCCATTTGATGTTGATGGTGCTTTTACCTTTTGATTGAGGGGAATTGATGTCTTTGCATAATTTCGGCACATTTGATGCTTTTAACGGGGAGTTTTACTTGTTATCAATCAAGTTCGTGTCGTTTTTATGTGGTTTTTGTTATGTTTCAGGTTATCAGTGTTTATATGGCGAAAATTGGAGAAGTTACGTGAAAAGTTTGCAAAAAGAAGTTAAAAATGGCAAGTTGACTGAATTGGCATTTTGATGGGACAAGAGACGGACCGCAGAAAATTCTACGGCGTGTCAAATGTACCATAACTTGTCGCAGGATACTTGTGACCAAAGGAAATTTCACGGAGCAAAAGACGATCCATAGAATATTCTACGGACCGTAAAATCCACTGTCAAGCAGTAACAGAGAGCAACTCAGCCATAGGAATTCTGCGGAGCAATTATACGGACCGTATAACATTTAATGGTCCGTCAAAGTGGAAGCGCAGAAAGTTCGATGAAGGCAGTTTGACGGCTGAAGAAGGAATTTTGACGGACCGTATAACTCTTTATGGTCCGCAGAATAGTGCTGACAGGGGCAGTTTTGTAGTCTTCTTTATCATGACTTGGACCATTATAAATGCTCATTGTAGGGTTTGTATAGATGATTCTTGATCATAATTCAGTTCTATTTCTCTAGCATTGAATACTCATAGTTTTTGAAGCTTTTTGGGAGAACAAACAATTGCAATTACTTTATTTCAGTTCGAATCAATCAATTGTAAGCATTATGATTTCTATTATCTCTTATTATTCTTCATTCACTATGAGTAGCTAAACCAATTACTAAGGTTGTAAACCCTAAGATGGGTGTTTTGTGATTAAGGATTGAGATTGATATATGCACGATGGATTGTTAGGGTTTATTTATTCTTGTTCTTCATTCATAATTGATGGTTGTAAACATTGATTAAAGCCATAAACTTTGCTTAACTTGGGAAACTGAGTAGGGGTTGGTAGGAATAAATAACAAGAACTATAGGCTTTAACCCTTGTTTGATAAATTCACTTAGGAATAAGAGGAATTTACGTGGCAGGAATTAACCGTTCTTCAGATACACTCTTTTATATTTGGGAAAATCATAAAGAGAAATAACCTTTAACTGTTGGGAAACATTAGAGATTCAATTAGAGGTTAAGTGCATTCTTATAACAATCCATTAGAAGTATATCATGATCAATCACCATAGCATACTCTTTATCTAAAGGGGGACACAACCTTGCTTCCTTTTAGTATAAATTGCAGTCAAAAGCAATTAATTACAAACAACCAATCTTCTACAAACTCAACGGAATACGAAACTAGAATGCAAGAAAGTACTATAGGACTTTAGTAACCTTTTCACACCATATTCCATATGGGATTCGACCCCAACCTAGTTGGGTTACTATATTTGACATCGTCCGCTTTACATCATTTAATAGGTGTAATTTGAGCGTATCAAATTTTGGCGCCGTTGCCGGGGAATACGGTTTTGAAATTACTAAAGAGTTTGTGCTTTACTTAAAGTCTTTTTCTATTCCATCACACCTTGTTTGCTGTTTACTGTGAACCAGGTAATCATGAACAACAGAGGAGGATGTGGAGCAAGTGGCAATAGGAATGTGCAAGTGCAAGACCCACCAGTGGAAGTGGAGATGGAGAATGTTTTTGCAGATATGTTAGAAGAGGTGGAATATGCCTCTGCTATTGTTTCATCGAGGATTAATGCTGCAAACTGCAAGATTGACTCCACTATCTACCAATTGCTCAAACTTGAAGGATATTTTCGAAACTCTAACGATGATGATTCTCACTAACATTTGAAGAACTTTGTGGGTGTGTGTGCCCAACACATGTAGAATGTTGTTCCAGTTGATGCTATTCGACTAAGAGTTTTCAAATACTCTTTAGCCGGTCAATCAAGAGTTTGGTTTGACAAGCTGCCCCACAACACTTTTCATACGTAGGGAGAGCTTATTGCTGTTTTTCTTAAGAAGTGGTTTCCGCCAAGCAAGAAAGCTGAGATTCGTGACAAGATATATGATTTCAAAAAGCTTATGGGGGAACAACTATTTGAAGCTTGGGAGAGATTCAAGGAATATTTACAAAAGTCTCCTAATCATGGTTTTCCAGAAAATATTTTGATGGAGAACTATAGAGGGCTAGATCCATTGACACAAGCAGTCGCAAACAATGCAGCTGGTGGGTGTTTTATGGACAAGACTTATGCCTGAATCACTCAGTTGCTTGTTAAGCTTACTACTCACAATCAAGCATGGCATTCGGGTGCTAAAAATATTATAGCCTATGGAGCTCCAATGATCTATAACATTGTGAAGGAGAACCAAGAAACTCAGCAGTGGCTAGCTCAGATAGCAACCAATATTTTTTTGCTGACCAAGAGACTTGATGAAAGAGAAACAAAGAAGGTTAATGTTGTTGAAGAAGTTTCGAAATTGCCCAAGGGAATGTACCAAGCTCAAGAGGGTCCATATTAAGAGGGGCCCCTATGCAGTATGAGGATGCTAACTATGTTAATAACTCTCAAGGGGGTTACCAAAGGCAGAATTATCAAAGAGGCTATCAAAATCAGACTCAAAATCAATGGAGACCTCAACAGGGACAAGGTAATTACAACAACAACTATGGTGGCTCGAACCAGGGAAACTACAACAATAACAATAACTTTGGAAATAGGAGTTCTAATCCGTATATTCCCTTTGAAGGGTCAATCAACTAAACAAGGGAGTTCTAAGTTGGAGAGAATGCTTGAAAAGGTGCTAGCCAACCAAGACAAAGCAGATAGAACATTGAAGGGGCTGACAGAAACAGTGGGATCTCACACGGCTTCCATTCAGAAGCTCGAGTCGCAGATGCGAGATATTTCCAGAGAACAACACCCTCCACATAAGGGAGGACTTCTTAGTTACACTATTCTGAATCCGAAGAATGAGAGAAGTGGTGGAGACCGTGTATGTGCTATCAGTACTCGGAGTGATAAAATACTCCAAAGTGATGAAAGAAGGTGATAAATCTCAGTTGCTGAAGAAGAAGAGACACAATCTGATGTGCCAACAATTATTGATGATGTCCAGACAAAAGCTCCTATTATTAAGCAGGTTGATGATGTTCCAGTAAGTTCTAAAAATCAGGAGGGCAGCAATGACATTAGCATGTCAACGGTTAAAAGGGCTCTTCGTCCTTTGACTCAATTATTTAAAGCCACACCTCCCTTTCCTCAGAGGTTGGCAAAGAAGATCGAAGATGCTAAATGTCAGAGGTTCTATGATCAGTTGAAGCAGCTTTCCATGAACATCCCTTTTCTTGATGCCTTTCAAGAGATGCCAGGGTTTGCCAAATATTTGAAGGAGCTGTTGACTAAGAAGATACCTATCAAGCATGACACTGTAACTCTGACTCATCATGTGAGTTCTATTATATCCACTACCAATGTTCAGAAAAAGGAGGATCCAGGGGCCTTTACTATCCCATGTTCTGTTGGTCAGCATGATTTTGCTCGCGCTTATATGATAATGGGGCTAGTATAAATCTCATGCCTCTTGCTATCTATAAGCAATTAGGTTTGGGAATGCCTAGAACTACCACCATGTGATTGCGGATGGCTAATAGATTTATTAAAAGGCCAGTTGGAGTTGTGGATGATGTGCTTGTTAGGGTTGGTGAATTCTTATTTCTTACTGATTTTGTAATCCTTGATTGTGCTATTGATAAAGATATTCCTATTATCTTAGGGAGACCTTTCCTTGCTACTGGAAGGGCTCTTATGGATTCTGAAAAGAATGAAATCAAATTCTGAGTCAACGATCAGGAAGTTACTTTCCAAGCGAGTAAGGCGGTGAAGTCACCGAGTGCTTACAAAAGCATTTCGATTATTGATTCTATTGATGTGGTGGATGAAGCTGTTGAATTTAAAATGAAGGAAGAGTGTTTGGGTAAGGCTCTAGCAGCCATTTTTGTGAACTTCGATGCTGATGATATGGAAGGTTGAGACAGTGAATTCGCTTGTGGGGGTAGGTTCCTATTTTTACCAACTGAAGCTTGACCTTGATCTTGAAAATAGAAAGACACCTCCATCAAAACCATATATTGAGGAACTGCCAAAGCTTGAGCTTAAGCACCTTCCTTCACATCTGAGGTATGAATTTCTGGGTGCTGGTAATACTTTTCCAGTGATTGTATCTGCATTCTTTGAATGATGAGCAGACAAAGAGGTTGCTAGAAATTTTGTGAGAATACAGACGTGCAATTGGGTGGACCATTGCAGACATTCGGGGTATTCCTTCTAGTATTTGTGAGCACAAAATTCAGCTTGAAGAGGACAGTACACCGAGTGTTGAACATCAGAGAAGATTGAATCCACCCATGTAAGAGGAGGTCAAAAAAGAGATTATAAAGTGGTTAGATGCTGGAGTTGTTTATCCTATTGCAGATGGTAAATTGGTAAGCCCAGTCCAATATGTTCCGAAGAAGGGAGGCATCATGGTGGTGCCTAATGCTAAGAATGAATTGTTTCCTACAAGGATGGTGATTGGGTTGCGTGTCTATATGGATTATCAAAAACTGAATTATGCTACTTGTAAGGACTATTTCCCCATGCCTTTTATTGATCAGATGCTTGATCGGCTGGCGGGAAGGTCATATTATTTCTTCCTTGATGGGTACTCTGGCTATAATCAAATTAATATTGCTATTGAATACCAGGAGAAGACTACTTTCACGTGTCTTTATGGGACGTTGTTTTCAGCAGGATGCTGTTTGGTCTTTGTAATGCACCGGCTACTTTTCAGGGATGTATGATGTCTATTTTCTCAGATATGGTTGAGGATTTCTTGAAGGTCTTTATGGATGATTTTTCGATTGTAGGATATTCGTTTGATGAATGTCTTGACCATTTGGGTCGCGTGCTGAAGAGATGTGAGGAGACTAATCTTGTACTTAATTGGGAGAAATGCCATTTTATAGTGAAGGAAGGGATCGTCCTCGGTCACAAAATATCTGAGAAAGGGATTGAGGTTGATCAAACTAAAATTGATGTTATTGCCAAGCTTTCTCCACCTATCTCTGTGAAAGGAGTCTGAAGTTTCTTAGGGCATGCCGGTTTCTATCGGCGTTTATTAAAGACTTCTCCAAGATAGCGAATCCCATGTGTAAGCTTCTTGAAAAAGAGGCTAAGTTTGAGTTTGATGAGAAGTGCTGCAAGGCGTTTGATGAGAAGTGCTGCAAGGCATTTGACGAATTAAAGGAACGGCTGACTTTTGCTCCTATTATTGTATCTTCTGATTGGTCTCTGCCATTTAAGTTGATGTGTGATGCGAGTGGTTTTTGTTACACCCCATAGTTTGAGTACGTTAAGATTTGCTAGGTGGTAGTTGTACTATTGTAGGTGTGGGGTTATAGTTGAGGATATATGAGGCTATAAATATCTTCATTTTATGATTATTAGGGTTAAGTTCATATAGTAGGTCATAGAAGAGTTGGAGGACAAGGAAATCAGGGAGATTAAGTTTCCGGAACCCTGGAGGAAAGTTAGATGAGACTCAGTACGGTAACTTTGGTCTGACTTGGAGAAAGGATATCTTTTAGTATATTATGAGTTTCAAAGTGAAACAAAAGCCTAAAGTGAAGTTTGGGAAGTCTAGTTTCTAACGCAACAAACCATGCATCAATCGGACATCAGAATCAAATATTTTGTGCATTTTAAGATAGGCTGTCAGGGCAAGAAATTAACCCTACGTGAACGCGCCAGAAGATGGCGCGAACGCGCAGGGCAAGACCCTGCAACTTAGCACGAATGTGCCACGTGGCAGCGCGTTCGCGCTGAGCAAATTTTAAGTCGGTCCAGGTTCTGCTTGGACCGTTATATAAAGGGGTTACCCCCTTATTTCTTCAGCCCAAACACCCCAAACTCTCTCTAATATTCTGGAAATTTCCCCCAAATTCCCAACACCAAATTTTAAGCCTAAACCAGGTATAATTCTCGAATTCCGGTCTAGATAGCGTATAGTTGCGATTATAAAATCGTATAGCCATGCGTTTCGTCTTAAGTTCAAGGTGGAGGAGTGAACATATAGCAATATTATCAGGAGAAAGGTATGAATCTCTTATTATTAATGTTAATCTTGGTTTATTTACGGAGATAGGGCTGTTGAATAGTTGTAGAATGATTTTTGTTAGTGGAAATATGGGATAAACACTATACGAAATGTTTGTGGAGTATTTTGGTATTGAGAATATTATGGGTGATGTTGGTATTGTTGTTGTTGAATAATAATTTCGGGCTAGGCATATAAACAGGGGAGATGCTGCCCGATTTTTCGGCAGGATATAGAATAGTTTAATCTGAAGGCTTAGCTCAAGTATTCGACAATGTGTCTAACGATAGTGCGAATCCTTTTGAATGTAGATTTACGAGCTCGGATGGATAAGCGTAGCTAATAGGAGGGCGAACAGGTATGTTAAGGCTAGTCCCTTTCTTTCAAAAGACATAATTCTTATATTATTGTCTTCCTTATATTTCCATGATCCTCTTACATCCCAAGAGTTGAAAGCTCAAGATTATTAAGAGCTCCGTATGAGATAGAGATGAGATGTGTTTTATGATAATAATGATGATGACTCTATTTCTAAAGATTCTAAAGTTTATGAATTGACGCTTTATGAGATTTATGATCTTATTCTATGCTTTCCCTGGATGTTATTCATTATTGATAGTCTCAACTCATAATGCTAGTTCCTTCAAGGTGAGACATGACGATCATGATGTTCCATAATACAATCGGAGGTTACCGATCTTACGTCACTCCGATAGAGTTACAGCTTTTACTTGAGCTCCTATGCATGTTTCATGTTAAGTATATGATGATAATTACACCGTGCCTAGATGGCCGGGCAACACCGCTAAGGAGGGCGGCTTATGATAACACCGTGTCGATATGGCACGGGCAACACCACTAGTGGGCGGCGTGCGATGGTTACCCCAGACGCGGGCTAATGATGATATTATGTTTGATATGCATGAAAAGTTTTTTTTTTTTAAAAGCTAATCATGCATGATATCCGCCTTATGAGGCAAACGAATGTACAGGTTATTCTCTTATCTCATGTTGTGCTCTATATTGCTTATTATGTCATTATTCATGTTCTGCACCTATTATCATGTTATCATTCATGCCTTACATACTCAGTATATTATTTGTACTGACGTTCCTTCTTATGGACGCTGCGTTCATGCCCGCAGGATCAGGTAGCCAGCCGAGTGAGCCAGACCAGTAGGATCTCTTCTCTGTCTCAGCCAGCGAGCTCCATTTGGATCGGAGCGACCGCCCTTTTGGTATGCTAACTTTTATATACGGGTATGACAGGGCCTTGTACTGTCCTTTCTACTGTCTATATTTGATAGAGGTCTGTAGACAGTTGTATATAGTAGGATGTCATGCAGCTTTAGCTGTCCTTCATTTGCGTACGTGTACATATTGACTAAGTCGATCTACATCGCGTCTTTATTCATATGTATATATATATATATATATATATATATATATATATATATATATATATATATATATATATATATATATATGTATATTCTCATGCATGATCTATGGGGTTTTGAAGTACAGTTTATTGTGTAACTGTAATAGCAGGCAGTAGCAATCGAATGTCAGGTAAAATGGGCCACCAGTTTACTTCGTATAGAGTAAGAAAGAGTTAGGGGTGCTCCGTCAGTAGTGGTCGGGTACCCGACGCGGCTCATCAGGTTGGGCTGTGACAGTTTTGCTATTGGTGTTGTGCTTGGTCAGAGGCATAATAAGATCATGCACCCGTCAATGGGATGCAGATGAATTACACTGTGAATAAGCAAGAGCTGCTTGCTATAGTCTTTGCGTTCGAGAAATTCAGGGCCTATCTGTTGGGGTCCAAGGCAGTGGTATACACCGATCATGCAGCGTTGAGGTATTTGATGGCGAAGAAAGATGCAAAGCCACGATTGATTAGATGGGTCCTCTTGTTGCAAGAATTTGACTTTGAGGTGAAAGATCGCAAAGGGTCCGAAATCAGGTAGTAGACAATCTTTCAAGGCTTGAGGAAGCTGGAAGACCGTTAGAGGAGCTTGATATAGATGATGCATTCTCAGATGAGAGGGTTCTAGCGGTGTCTTCTGCGATGGCACCATGGTATGCAAATATCACCAACTTTTTGGTGACGGGTGTTATTCCAGATAAAATCAAAGCATATCAAAAGAAGAAATTCTTGAGAAACTCTCATCAGTATTACTGGGATGAGCCATATCTATTTTGAACATGCACTGACAACATCATTCGGTGTTGTGTCTCGGAATCGGAGATGTTGGATATTTTGAAGCCTTGCCATGACTCTCTTGTTAGGGGTCATCATAGTGGAAACCGGCAACAAAAGTGCTTGAATGTGGATATTACTGGCCAACACTTTATCATGATACTTACTTGATGGTGAAGTCCTATGATGAATGCCAACGTCAAGGATCCATTTCTAAGAGGCATGAGATGCCTATGAACTATGTGATGGAAGTTGAACTCTTTGATGTTTGGGGTATCGACTTCATGGGGCCCTTTGTGAGTTTTGGTGGAATGAAATACATTCTGGTGGAATGAAATACATTCTCGTGGCTGTTGATTATGTCTCAAAGTGGGTGGAAGCAGTGGCTTTACCTAATAATGAGGGGAAGAGTGTTACTAACTTTCTCAAAAAGAACATTTTCACCCGATTTGGCACCCCACGGGCTCTGATTAGTGATGGTGGGACGTATTTCTGTAACAAGGCATTTGCGGTCCTGCTTGCAAAGTATGGTGTTGATCATTAGGTGGCCACTCCATATCACCCTCAAACCAGTGGCCAAGTGGAAGTCTCTAATCGGGAGATAAAGAGTATCTTGGCCAAGATAGTCAATGTAAACAGAACCGACTGGGCTTGGAAACTTGATGATGCTCTTTGGGCGTACAGAACAACATTTAAAATGCCCATTGGGACTTCTCCTTATAGGCTGGTTTTTGGCAAGGCGTTGATGTTCAGCCTAAAAATGCATATATTTAGCCATTGTTGCCTCACATTTTAATACTTTTAATCGTCTTTTGAGTACTATTATATTGATTTATGGTTAATATTATATTTTTATTATGTAGGAATAAATCAGTGTGAAGATGAAGAGATTGGAGCAAAACTGAATAAAAACCGAAAGAAAAAGAAAGAAGAAAAAGATGGGGGACAAGAAGGGGGACACTTCTTAGAGTTTGTCCCCCCAATAAAAAGACAAGAAAAAAGGGCAGAAGAAAAATTGGATCACTGGAAATTTTCCTTGGTGCGCAGCCTTGGGCGACGCCCAGGGTGGTGAGCCAGGCTTATTTTCGGATGTTTCCCGGTCCGAGTTGGATTTGGTTTTTTAAAGCCCATGCCTTTTATTAATCTATAAATACATATTACACGGTTTTTACATAACTTTGGGATACCTTAAAACCCTTAGTTCAGAACTTTGGACCTACAAAGAGCTTGGAGCCTCCGTGGAGGCCGTAGTTACAGGGTTTTATCTTCTCTTCTCTGTAATACTTATTTTGAGGTTTTTATTCGGATGATTTGTTGTTTTTCTTTCATGTCTATATGGAGCTAAACTCTTTAGTTCTAGGGCTTTGACATAAACATGAAAGTTGACTTTTGATTATCATTTCTATCTATTAAATTTTCATATTTTTGGGTTGCTTATTTATTCTTGTGCTTAATTGTTCGATCACTTGATCATTAATTGAACACTATCTGTGGTGCATGAATTGGACTTGGGAAAGGGAATTCATATACATAAGAAGAATAAATAGAATTTGTTCAATTTAATCGTTTCGCTACTGAGGATAGAGATATACCCTTTATCCCTATTTAATTGGTTACGGAGAAATAAATGTGTTCTTATTACCTCTGACGACCAAAGTGATATAGGCATTATAGTAGCATCTATAGGCATGTGAGTAGTTTGAGAGAATATCATAAAGCTAAAATTAACCCATCAACTAGTAACCCATAGGTAGAACGATTTGAAGACTCAGCTGGATTGTTAGTGGTCATAGCCCTAGATCTATCTCTTCTCCGATAAAAATCTGCTCTTTCTTGGTTGAAGTTCAATCTTTGTTTTCTTTTTATATTTAGTTAGTTTATAAATATAAACTTGGGATTTTATTTCTTTTATGGATAATTAGGATCGTTTAATTTAACAAATAGTTAATCATAAGTCTCTGTGGGTACGATATCTGGACTTAAAAATCCCATATTACTTGTACGCCCGCATATACTTGCGTGTGCGTTTGGGAGCAACAAGTTTTTGACGCCGTTTCCAGGGACTTAGAAATTAATTGTTTATATAGATTAGACTTTTCTTTTTGTCTATTCAAGTTTTTATTTTTGTTTGTTTAATATTCTGGTATTCTTCTTGACATGACATCTTCGAACGAAAATTTATCGAATGTTGGTATTCATGTTTTAATGATGTTTGTGCACTTTGTGGAGGACCCCACTTATGAAAAAATTGTTCTAGAATTTGGATCATACGGGAGGTATTATGTGACCCTTCTAAATCCTATGAGTGGAACTTTTATAAATGGTGTGGTGGTCAGTGGAATGTGTGTCCTAACTGTTGTTCTAGTCTCTCAAGTGATTTTCACAAAGTGGATGTTGTGAGTGATACTTGGCTATTGGTTCAAGCTCACCGATTAGAGGTATGGGGGGATTATCTTGATAAAATTACAAGTGACATGACATAGTTCATGGAAGAAAGAACAAAGCTCGGATGAGAGATAGACCAATTTGGCTCAGATATCCATGACCTGCAAGCTCAATTGAATAAAAAGGTTGAGGCGTCTGATGCCCAACTACATATTTCTTGGATAGTGGCCAGCATGTAGAGCAGATAGAGGAATTCCAACCATTTGATGAGATCTTTGTTGATGATGCCAATGTTGAGGAAGTGTACAAAAGTGAGGATGTAAAAAATAATGCAGTTTTAGAGTTGGGGCATGTTGGTCCTTATTCTAAATATTTTTCTACATTATGTTTGGTTGGCGACATGGAAATCGAGTCTTCCATGCCGATGAAGAAGTGTATAGATGAGGAACAAGAGCCTTACATCCTGAAATTTGCAACATCAAAAAGACAAAGCGACATTCCTCACTTAAGGGCCAAGAAGTGCAAAATGCGACATCTATTGTTTGGTTTCTTTATTTTTACACCACCGCCTCAGAAGCGTGATAGAAAATTTGATGCAAAATAGGGGGTACAATTCATAAGTTTGAGGTGGAGGAAAAAGTTGATTCACGTCGTGTCGCAACGTTAACTAAGGCTCTTATCGGGAGGCAACCCAATGTGTAATAGTTTTTTATTTTATTTTTATAGTGTTACGTTTGTTTTGTTTTTATTTTGCAGATTAGGGGAAGTCTGAGTACCCGAAGTTGATAGCTGAGAAGCATGTTTGGAATTAAGTGTGGGGTCGTCCCGACCCTTGATGTTGAATATTATGCTGCTAGCTAAGCCCTAGAGGGTCTCAGGGAGTATTTCTCACCCTTGTTTTAATTTTTCTCTACTATACATGCATCGAGGGCAATGCATATTTTTAGGTGTGGGGTGGGTACTTCTGTTTTTTGAGGTCAAGGATGATTATGCCATAGGATTTTTTTCTTAGCCTTAGATATATAAAAAAAAAAAAAAAAACTAATAAAAATTCAAAAAGCTTTTTTTTTCTTTGTTCGTTCTTCTATTTTTCTTTTATAGCTTCTTTTTATCTTTTAGTGGCATAGATCATTTTGGGTTTTCTTATGGCCTCGGTTCTTTTCCGAGGGGGGCCTTTGGTGGTAATTTTTTATTTTTTTTTTAGGATTTTTTTTAGTAGTAAAGGAGAGAGAAGAAAGACCTTTTGACTTGTTTGATACTAGCATATTTAGGCCTGATCTTGAGTAATATTTTCTTGTGTGTGCTTGAGTAATGAAAAGATAGCAGACTTTCTGACACATAGGTTCGTAGGTGTGACTCTGTATATATTTGTAGTTCGTCATGATCCTATCTGTCCTAGAGTAGAATTGTTCCATCTTGATTGATACTTATTCCATGTTTGGTGAGGATTTCTTGCTTATATTCCATGTTTTGCATCTTAGTCTAGAACTTGCTCTGCATGTTATTGAAGCGAAATAAAAAATGATGCTCTGTTTAGAAGATGATTATAGGCTTTCTTTGATATGTCTTAAGAATTTTAGCCTTTTTAGAAATTGTATCACTAGTTAGCCCTTTGAGCCTGTAGCCTTTCGTTTGGTAGCCGCATTTTTGCCTTGAGCTTTTTATTGAATCCCTGGTTTTTGCACCCTACTTCCTTGAGCACTGTAGCTTAGACTGTGTTATAATTGTGACATCTGAAGAAAAAAGATGGTCAAGTGAAAAAATGGTGACCAATGATAGATGCAAAGTGATAAAAAGGCCCTCTTTGAAAGAATGTGACATGGAAAAAAAAAATGCTGAAAAAAATGATTGAAACGTTCTTGATATGATGAGAAATACTTGTGAAATAATTGATGAAGAGAGGGCTGAAAATAAAGTGAAAAGATGAAATAATGGGTAATGAAGTCTAAAAGTGCAAAGTGCTTAGGGAAGTGTAAGTCACTATTATATAGTTTTCCTACCCGTCCCCTAGCCAACATTACAACCCGTTAAAGTCCTATTTGATTCCATTCGAGCACACTTGATTAGTAGAGATGTACATAATGGGCAAGCCTATGGTTCTTTGTGCATATATGTGAATTTCTTTGTGAGCATGAGAGTTGTGCTTTGATGCTAAGTCCGTAATTTACATTCATTCCTTGATTTGAGTGTGCGGACTATTTATTCTTGTGAGGGCACTTGTTTCATGATAGATAGGTGATGTTGTTGGCTTCTTTGACAGAGTGGGTGAGCGAGCTTAAGTTTGATGAGTTAGAGTCCGTCTATGAGGTTAGGAGGTTAGAAGTTTGTTGTTTGTTGGTTGACTTATATATTTTGCACGATAATCAGGAAGTGTATATTTGATGGTTTGAGTTGCTATAGGGCCTAATTGTTGGTATCAACCAAAGTGGTGGTATTCCTAGGCTTGATTTATTAAGAGTGGTTTTAATGCTTACTCGAGAACGAGCAAGAGTTTAAGTGTGGGGTGGTGATGTTCGGCCTAAAAATGCATATATTTAGCCATTGTTGCCTTATATTTTAATACTTTTAATCATCTTTTGAGTACTATTATATTACTTTGTGCTTAATATTATATTTTTATATGTAGAAATAAATCAGTGTGAAGATAAAGAGATTTGGAGCAAAACTGAATAAAAATCGGAAGAAAAAGAAAGAAGAAAAAGATGGGGGACAAGAAGGGGACACTCCTTAGAGGTTGTCCCCCCCAATGAAAAGACAAGAAAAAAAGGCAGAAGAAAAATTGAATCACTGAAATTTTCCTTGGTGCGCCGCCTTGGGCGACGCCCAGGACGGTGCGCTTGGCTTATTTTTGGGTGTTTCTCGGTCCGAGTTGGATTTTCTTTTTTAGAGCCCAGGCCTTTTAGTACTCTATAAATACATATAACACGGTTTTTACATAACTTTGGGATAGCTTAAAACTCTTAGTTCAGAACTTTGGACTTATAGAGAGCTTGGAGCCGCCGTACAGGCCGTAGTTACAGGGTTTTATCTTCTCTTCTCTGTAATACTTATTTTGCGGTTTTTATTCGAATGATTTGTTGTTTTTCTTTCATGTCTATGTGGAGCTAAACTCTTTAGTTCTAGGACTTTGACACAAACATGAAAGTTGACATTTGATGGTTGTTTCAATCTATTAAATTTTCATATTTTTGGGTGGCTTATTTATTCTTGTGCTTAATTGTTAGATTACTTGATTACTAATTGAACACTATCTGTGGTGCGTGAATTGGACTTGAGAAAGAAAATTCACGTACGTAATAAGAATAAATCGAGTTTGTTCGATTTAATCATTTCGCTACTGAGGATAGAGATATACCCTTTAGTCCTACTTAGTTGGTTACGGAGAAATAAATGCGTTCTTGTTATCTCTGATAACCATAGAGATATAGGCGTTATAGTAGCATCTACAACCTTATGAGTAGTTCGAGAGAATATCATAAAGTTAAAATCAACCCGTCAACAAGTAACCCATAGGTAGAACGATTTGAAGACTCAACTGGATTGTTAGTGGTCATAGCCCTCGATCTATCTCTTCTCCGATAAAAATTTGCTCTTTCTTGGTTAAAGTTCATTCTTTGTTTTCTTTTTATTTTTAGTTAGTTTATAAATATAATCTTGGGATTTTATTTCTTGTATGGATAATTAGGATAATTTAATTTAATAAATAGTTAATCATAAGTCTCTGTGGGTACGATATCTAGACTTAAAAATCCTATATTACTTGTACGACCGTGTATATGTTTGGGATCAATAGTGTGCCATCTGCAAGTCGAACTTGAACACAAGGCCTTGTGGGCACTGAAGAAGTTGAACATGGACTGGGAAGAAGCAACCAAGCTGAGGCTGCTTTAGATAAATGAAATGGATGAATTCCGGTACCATGCCTATGAAAGTGCAGCCTTAAACAAGGAGAAGATGAAATACTATCATGACGTCAAGATCCTCAAACGGAACTTTCAGAAGGGTGATTCTGTCCTGATATATAACTCAAGGTTGAAGCTCTTTCCGGGCAAGTTGAAATCTAGATGGTCCGGGCCTTTCGAATTGGTGAGTGTTTCACCTAATGGCTCAATGGAATTGAAAACCATGGATGGGTCTCGAACATTTAGAGTGAATAGCCAGAGGGTGAAGCACTACCATTGGTGCATTGAGGGAGGTAGGGTCATTGACAGACATAGGCTAAAGCATGGATACACTCCTGACCCGGAGTAAAATGGTACCACCGTGCCGCGACGTTAAATCAAGTGCTTTTTAGGAGGAAACGCAAGTTTATATTCATGTATTTTTGGTTTTTAGAGTAGTTTGATGTGTGTTTGTGTGTAGGATGTGCACAGGTTGGAAGACGGAACTGCAAAAAATGCCAAAGGAAATTCTGCGCTAGAATTTACGGACCGTAAAACTTTTTATGGATCGTAAATAGAAGCGCAGAACTGAGATGATCAAACAAGCATAATGCTCTTGTTATACGCCAGATTTTACGGTCCGTATAAAATTTTACGGCCCGCAAAAGGAAGCGCAAAAGAAGTTCAGCAATACAAGCTCACTGTTACACTTTTACGGCCCGCAAAAAATTTTACGGACCGTGAAGTGAAGTGTAAAAGTATGATAGTAAGTGGGTCATCCTCCAGGTAAGTTCAGTGACCGTAGAATGGTCTATAAATCATTCTATGGTCCATCAAAAATAAAAGAAAAAACATAGGAGTCATATAATTTAAAACTCACAGCTAGGGTTTAATTAAAACCCAACTTCCATTCAAACGTTCCCAGCCCATTACAACTCAAATGTTCCCTCTCCTTATCCCACTCCAAATCAAATTCCCAATTTTTCTCCACAAATCACTCTACCACATTAACACCATTACTCCACCACCAAACATAAGCAAACATAAGCAGCCGTACATCCGTTCTCACCATACCTTAGTCGTTTCAACACAACGTCAAAAAAAAGGTTCTTTGTATATTCTCCTACATAGCAAGAAAACTCTATTCTCAGGTATTGTCACTCTTTTCTACTCTTCTTATCATATATGATGATGCTCAAAGATGATGTTAACGACTGCCAAGTTGTTTTCATTGAAACTTGAATGCAAAATCATGGGATTTAGGCTTAGGAGTCCATATTCGAAAATTTAGTTGAGGGTGGGGATAATAGCATGTTGGCTATTTTTGTAAAACTTATGAGATGTTGGCATGTTGGGTTGGAGGGCATTTCGATCGTCAATTTCATATTTTGAAGTCGTAAATCGTTATACCCGCCAACTGTTCGATTAAAAGGTTGAATGAACAAAAGTGTAAAAGGGGTGAAGTCTGAGTAACCTCGGGGCTTATGCGAGTGTGAATAATGTTTTTTGAATTTCTAGACGTAATCAAGATCATGTGTGGTATGTAAAAAGCGTAATTAGAATGGTTTCACAATTTGGGAAAAATAATACAATTGTCTTGTATGTGAATTTTACGACCATATTTGACAGACCGTAAACTTGTTTACGGACCGCTAAATGGTCTTACGGACCATATAAGACTTGAGTATCCCATTCCTATTCTACGATGCAACTTACGGACCGTAAAATGTTTTACGGGCCGTAACTTGCACCGTCAAATAGGTTACCCAGCTTTTGATCACTGTTACCATTTTACGGTGAGTTTTACGGGCCGCAAAATTTTCTCCGGACTGTAAAACTCTACTGTCAAAATGGTATTCCAAAAACTTGTTCAGTGTTACCATTTGACGCCACATCCTGCAGACCGTAAAACTTTTCACGACCCGTGAAATAGTTGGTTCGTTTTGCCTTAGATTCATAAAAGAAAACCTAAAAATATTTTGTTTTATTTTCGTGAATGGCGATACTAATATTATTTGCACAGGTATGGCTCCGAAGAATCCATTGAGGCGAGAGGAGGGAGCTCAATGTCACGACCCAAACCGATGGGCCATGACTAGTGCCCGAGCTGGGTACCCGTATACGACCCGCTAGATATAATCAGATTGAAACTGAAAACAATATGGCACTCTGTAAAAGCATGTTGTGAACTCATCATGTCATACATCAGAAAGAACCTGTCTCCTGAAAAGTCACAGCTAACCAAAACATAACAAATATGCAAGCCGACAAGGCTGCCACTATACATGGGGACATCCAAGATGAACTACATCGATATAGCTGACCAAACCGTATATACACAACCCACATATGTCTACAGACCTCTAAGAGTATAACAAAGTCTACGTCAAAAGGATCGTACCAAAATAACTCAAGCTCGGAACAATAGAGCTCTCAGCGGTGGCGAGAAGTTCTAATCCGGAGGATCACCAAACTGAGTGTCTGTACCTGAGGGCATGAAACGCAGCCTCCGAAGAAAGGGGGTTAGTATGAATAGTGTACTGAGTATGCAAGGCATGAAATCAACATATACATAAAATTCTGGTAAACATTTGAGACATGTCAATGAATGGGCAAAATAAATGCATCAGTATAGCTATATCAAAGAAACACATATATCCATAGAAATATCACAACAAAGGGCAAACGCATCATATCCCTTGTGCCATATATATATAACCACAAAAAGGCCACAGCGTCACCCCTGTCAACTGTGCCATACATATACACATCACAACAAAGGCCACAGCGTCAACCCACACATCCAAGTGTGCAATATATATACACACACAACAAAGGCCCAGACGTACACACACACAATCGGCGTGCCATATATATACACATCACAACAAAAGGCCCGTTATTTATCAACTGTATATATATACACAATAAAGGTCACGGCGTCACCTATATATACTTGTATATATATACAACAAAGGTCACACGCGTCACCCGTCCGTGTGCCATACATATACACATCACAACAAAGGTCACAGCGTCAACCCACAATATTTGTGCCCATACATATACACGTCACAACAAAGGCCACTGGCGTCGCCCCACATCAGAAGTATATATATATACACACAACAAAGGCCACGGCGTCACCCACATCTAATAACGTTATATATATACACACAATAAAGGTCGCGCGTCACCCTCCACTGTTACCCCTTGTATATATATACAACAAAGGTCCTGTCGTCACCCAATCAGCTGTGCCTTATATATACATGAAGAATGAAAATAGTGCGATGCATAATCAAAATGAAATAATAGAACTCTGTAATGTCACAAAATAGCCATATACATGTATTATACTCATGGCATGCATAGGAGTTCAAATAAAACTATTTCTCTATCCCACCTTGAAGGGACAATTTATAAGGTGAGATCAACAACAATGAAATAAATCGAGAAAATCATGAAATAGCTTAACATTTTCACATCATCGTTAAAATCATATTTGAGATCTTTAAGCACAAAATCATCCTCACGTAACCCTCATAAAAACATTCTCATTTTTAACATCATAAGAAGCTTTAAGATTCATAACTTCTAGCTTTTGAAATCAAGGAGGTTATGGAAACACTTATGGAATCATACCATAGGAATCATGCCTTTGAAAGAAAGGGACGAGCCTTAACATACCTGTTCGACTTCCTACTAGTTACGCTTATCCGTCCGAGATCGTAAATCTACATTGGAGAGCAATTACATTAGACTCATCACCATACACTTGTCCTAAGTTTTCAAATTAAACTATTTTATATCCTGCCGGAAATCGGACAGCATCTCCCCTGTTTATATGCCTAGCCCGAAATCTCAATTTAGCAACCAACAACAACAACAACCATACCAACATCAATAATATCATTTCCAACACTAATATATACCATAAAACAACCCACACGATGTTTTTCAACTTCCGTAACTAACCCACTTACTATATAATTATTTAACCACTCTATCTTCGTGAATGAGCCGGTATTAGCGTAAATAGAAAGAGATCCATACCTTACTCTTGTTGAAGTAGC
The DNA here is from genome assembly GCF_029784015.1 of Lycium ferocissimum. Lineage (NCBI taxonomy): Eukaryota > Viridiplantae > Streptophyta > Magnoliopsida > Solanales > Solanaceae > Lycium > Lycium ferocissimum. The sequence continues at coordinate 54,063,820 of NC_081347.1, forward strand.
AATATCTCTGATATCCACTTTGAATTCACGTCAAAATCCACCGCAAAACAAGACTACAATCACAACCACGCGCTATCTGGACCTAAACTAATATTCCGTCACTTGAAAATTGCTCACTTTTTTGATACCCTCACTCTCTCTACTGATTTCTGGAAATTTCTGGGCAGAATCTGGTGAAAAAAAGGGGGTTTTACCCTTTATATAAGGGTCAAATTTGGGTCGGGTCACTGTAGCATGCGAACTTGTAACGTCTATAATTCTCTACTTCGATGTCCTATCGATGAGCGATTTATTGCGTTGAAAACTAGACTCGACGAACTTCATTTTAGGATTTTGTTTCACTTCAAAACACTTCATATGCTAAGAGAAATTCGTCCCCCAAATTGAACCAAAATTTTCACACAAAACTTCACCCATCCTTTCTCCAAAGTCGTATTACTCCATTTCTTCCACTCATTTCTTTATAAAACCTTCCGGTATACCTTATATGCATCCTTCACTCATTAAATATACTTAGTAATACTTGCTCCATACATTTCAAAGTGGTTTTACTTAACCATAACTCAATGTACTTATGTTTCAAATTTGATAAGTGCTTCTTTGAAGATACGGGGTGTAACACTCAACCCACGGGCAGAGGCTGAGATAGGGGCCAACCACAAGGCTACCTGCACCTCCATGACAAACCCAAGGATCTTTGGCGAAGAGTCGGAGGATAATGTACCATTGGTTAGAGTCACCCGAGGTAAGGCTGCCACTCAAGCTCGACAATCCTCCCAGTCTGAAGAGGGGGAATCGTCGTCATCCATTAGTAGCTCAACCAATAAGGAGGAGGTTGCGAGGCGGCGAGAGGTCAAAATGAAGGAAAGGTTGAAACATAGTGTTCGGTTCTCTGTTCAGGGGTTGAAAGAAATATATGAGCATGGAATAGAAAAGAAAGAGGGGGTGGTTGGAGGCATTCCCACGAATCCTCTCTTTCATTGACTATTATAAATGAAATTTTCTTAGCCACTCCCTAGGAGAGTATATCCCGGCTCTAGTTCAGGAGTTCTATGCCAACTATGCGGTTGAGATTAACAACACCTTCAAGCCAGTCCAGCTCAAAAATAAGAAACATGAGCTATTGACAGAGGTGAGAGTTCGAGGGGTGAAAATTGATATTTTGAGCTGGACGATCAATCGTTCAACTTCGGAAATGATTATGAGCCGCCATCGAACACTGATGAGCTGACATATAGGTTGAGTAGATTTCTAAAAGGTCGGTTATCTGAGTTACCATGGGTCGCATTGTTTATTGAAACAGGGTCTCTAGCTTGGAGTAAAAATACCTCTGCCCCTGTGAAAAAGGCTGACCTTTCCGTTGAAGGGAAATTCTGGTGGAGTGTCCTCATCCATAGATTATACCCTATTCTGGTGGAGTGTCCTTATCCACAGGTTATACCCTACTCAGTCTGATAATACATTGACAGTTGAGAGGGCCATTCTAGTAGCTGCCATCATGTCTAAATACCTTATTGACATTGGCCAGCTGGTTGCTAAATAATTCCGCTAGTGAGCTATGACAAAGGAGTTATCATTGGCATACCCGTGTCTCATTACTCGGTTGTGCCTGCAAGCAGTAGTTCAGAATTTTCCCATTCGAGATCACCGGCTCCTAACTAACAGTGTATATGATTCGTTGAAGATAAAGGATATTGACCTTCATGCCCCAGAACTTACTGTTGTGCAGCCAACAACGATGGCACATCCCTCTTCAGAGACACATACTCAAGAGGGAGGCATGCCCGACACTTCGCAGGAGGGTCCGAGTGATACTGACACAGTAGTGCAGTCTACTACAGAGGTCCCAGCCTCATCCTCAGGTCCATCCGACACCACAGCCACCCCTGCTGCCTATATTGCACCTACATCCACTGTTCTGCCCGGAGGAACCATGATTTCTTTCACTGCTCAGAATTTTCATGATGCCTATGTGAGAGCTGATAGAGCTGACTGGCAGTTTGTCAGTTTGATGGGAGAGTTGGCAGGGTCTGTGGAGAAGCACATCAAGGCGTCCTTGGATCTATTGAAATAATTGTCGAAAGAGTCTCATCGCCAGATTTATTCTTGGATCGATGGTCTTGAGAGGAGAGTTTTTGAGTTGGAGAAGGTGAGCCCCGCAGTTGGTTTAGAGGCGATTTAGGGTGATATTTTGCAGCTGAAGAGTGATATACAAGAGATGAAGGTAAAAGAGGGACTTGCACCTGCAAAACCTTCACTATCTCAGGATATAAGTTTGGCAAAGCTGGTCCCAGTGGTCTGATTAATTGGAGATAACTCACCGCCCCAAACTGCGGGCAAGAGACCTAGAGGAGTGGATGAGTATGATGATGAGGAGGATGGAAGTGATGAATATGAGCGCCTAGTGATAAAGGTCCAGCGATACTCCATTCATGATACCCACTTCACGGGAGCGTCGCCCAGCACCGCCCTTCCTATTCAACAGATGGTGCCTAGCATTGTGGTACTCGTGGCGGCTACTACTGGCACTACGGTCCTCGAGGAGGACTAGCTTTCTCAGAGCTAGACAGAGCCACCCACTGGCACTATGGTCCCAACAGTTGATCCAGCACCGGTTAGCACTGATGAGGTGGTTACACCTTAGGATGAGCATCACGCCTAGAGCGTCCAAGGTAGTCCTAATCCTCTGTTTTAGTTTTTTACATGCTTTGGGGACAATGCATGATTTTTAGTTGAGGGTGGGCTATATGATCTTATTGTATTTGTATATATGTGTTTAGGAACCCTCCTCGGCATTTCTTGGCCAGAGTTCTTTTTTTAAGGGGTTTTATTTATGTTGAAACTGGCATGTTAGGTTGTTGCTTAGATAGAATAGAGTAGTAATGATTTATATGCTAGTGGTTTTTGAACTTATGGAGTGTTTTGTGCATTTGGTTGAAAATTGTAATCCCTTAAAATTTTGATGCATACTTAAGAACTGCCAGTGATTGACTTTATTGATTCTTTTTATGACATCATGGTTATTGGGGTATTGTGGATGATGAATGATCTCTAGGAGGTTGTAGTTGTAGTAGCAAAAGAGATCCTTATGCCATCATGTGTGTGAGTTACTAGTTTGTGTTCATGTGCTACATTTGTAATCTAGAACTTGCCCTGTTTGTCATGCTTGAATTCTGAGGATAGGTTGGTTGTTGAGATGATCTTAGGCTTTCTTTGTGTAAATGAGTCACTTTGCCTTATATGCCTTACCCGTTCATGTATATGATCCCTAGTCTTCCCCTTTGAGCTTTTGACCTTTTCCTTGACTAGCCCTTAATAAACCCATACCCTCGTTTGAAATGATTCCGGCTTTGTATCTATTCCCTCCTTGACACTATAAGAGAACAAGAGGCTAAAAGCTCATGTTGGGGGTGAAACATGTGTAAATTGGTGTGGTGTGAGTTACTTAGTTGTGGATTCGATTTGGTTATCATATAGTTGTTGTAAATACTTATAAAAAAAATCAAAAATCAGAAAATCTTGGCATAAAAAGATAGTTAAGATACATTAGTTTGCAAACCACATCGAAGTTGAAGAAGTAAAAAGAATGAGAAAAGATAGGCAAGTAACGTAAAGAGAAGTATAGTGTTCAAGGAGGGTGAGTCACTAATACCTAAATAACTATCCTATCCGTCCCTAAGCCTACACTATAAGCTGAGACAAAGTCCTAGTGTGATCCCAACCAAACCGTCCAAAGTTGAAGGCATTGAAAATAGGGGCATACATATGGCATTTGCATTTATAGTGTATGAACTTCTTTGTGAATGTGAGTGTTTTCTCTTCTCCTTTATCTTTGTCCCTGTTCTTTGTATATATGTGTGTGGGACATTCTTTGGTCTGTGTAAGAGCATAAGGATTGAAAATGTGAAATGTGGAACGACCATATAAGGTGACATTTATGTGTCCATTGATATTTTAGGTAATATGATGTCATAGATTGAAGCGTCATTGTGAGTTTAGCATTCTTGAGCATTGTGTCGTGTTTTTGAACATGAAAATGAGGTGGTTAGCTGTGAGAAACTTGCATGGCTGTAGTTTGGAGTCAAAACCATTATTACTCTGTTATGTCTAAGTTAGTTGAGTCGTTTGTGTTGTGTGACTTGCTTGAGGACAAGCAAAGACTTTAAGTTGGGGATGTTGATGTGTCCCGTAATTTCAGCATATTTGATGTTGTTAACGGAGAGTTTGACTTGTTATCAAGCAAGTTCGTGTCATTTTTATGTGGTTTTTGTTGTGTTTCAGGTTTTCAGTGTTTATATGGTGAAAGTTAGAGAAGTTACGTGAAAAGTTTGCAAAAAGAAATGAAAATGGCAAGTTGACTGAACAGGCATTTTGATCGAACAAGAGACGGACCGCAGAACATTCTACGGCATGTCAAATGTACCATAACTTGTCGTAGCATACTTGTGACCAAAGGAAATTTCACGGAGCAAAAGATGGTCCGCAGAATATTCTACGGACCGTAAAAGCCACCGTCAAGCAGTAACAGAGAGCAACTCAACCATGGGAATTCTGCGGAGCAATTATACGGACCGTATAACATTTGGCAGTCTGTCAAAGTAGAAGCGTGGAAAGTCTGATGAGGGCAATTTGATGGCTGAAGAATGAATTTTGACGGACCGTATAACTTTTTACGATCCGCAGTGCCGATGGAGGCAGTTTTGTCATCTTATTTCTCACGACTTGGACCATTATAAATACTCATTGTAGGGTTTTTTTAGATGATTCTTGATTAGATTTCAGTTCTATTTCCCTAGCATTGAATACTCATAGTTTTTGAAGCTTTTTGGGAGAACAAACAATTGCAATTACTTTATTTCAATTCCAATCAATCAATTGTAAGCATTATGATTTCTATTATCTCTTATTATTTTTCATTCACTATGAGTAGCTAAACCAATTACTAAGGTTGTGAACCCTAGGATGGGTGTTTTATGATTGAGGATTGAGATTGATATATGCATAATGGATTGTTAGGGTTTATTTATTCTTTGTTCTTCATTCATAATTAATGGTTGCAAACATTGATTAAAGTCATAAACTTTGCTTAACTTGCGAAAGTGAGTAGGGGTTGGTAGGAATAAATAACAAGAACTCAAGGCTTTAACCCTTGTTAATAAATTCACATAGGAATAAGAGGAATTTGCTTAGCACGAATTAACCGTTCTTTACATACACTCTTTTATATTTGCGAAAGTCATAAAGAGAAATAATCTTTAATTGTTGGGAAACATTAGGGATTCAATTAGAGGTTAAGTGCATTCTTATAACGATCCATTAGAAGTATATCATGATCAATCACCATAGCATACACTTTATCTAAAGGGGGACACAACCTTGGTTCCTTTTACTATAAATTACAGTCCAAAGCAATTAGTTATAAACAACCAATCTTCTACAAACTCAACGGAATGTGAATCTAGACCCCAAGAAAGTACTATACGACTTTAATAACCTTTTCACATCATATTCCCTGTGGAATTGGACCCCAACCTAGTTGAGTTACTATATTTGACATCTTCCGCTTTACATCATTTAATAGGTGTAATTTGAGGGTATCAGAAATTCTTAATTATCATGATGTACTGCAAAGTAGTATTAAGAGAGTCATTGAAGTTGACAGGATTGTTCAAGTTATTGAACTGGTTTTTGTTTCTTTTGAGCCAAATGCTTCATAGACAAAAAGGAATGAGGTCCCTCCACTTGATGAGGTGGTTGTACTGTCTATTTTTTATGTTGTTCCAAGAAACTTGCAGTTTTGAGGATCGAAAGTAATCCTGTTTCCACTATTATCAACAGAGGCTCTGCTATATACTTTAGTCCAGAAAGAGGCTGAGATATAACATTCAAAAAAGATGCGGTTCGTGGTTTCATTGGTGGCATTGCAGCTATGGCAGAGGTTGGGGATATTGATTCCTATTGAGGATAGGTAGCTGTTTGTAGGAATACTTCCATGATGGAAGGTCCACATGAAAAACTTGAGCTTATTTGGGGCATTTAGCTTCCAGATCCAACTGAACTTTTTACCTGTGTCCTGTTGGCGGGTTCTGTTAGAGGTATCAACAATGTTATAGGCAGATTTTGTAGAGAATTTTCCATTCTTTGTTGAGTTTCCAAGCAATACTATCATCTCAGTTAGAATTAGTAGATATGAAGGTGTTTCTAATGGTATCAGTGATTATATCAAGAAGAGCAAAAGGGATGATGTCCAAGTGCCATATGTTATCATGGTAGATATCAGTAACCTTGAAATTCTCTAGGCTTTGGGGAATGGGCCTGGGATAATGCTTCTAATGGTTCCTATGTTAGGGAGCCAATTGTTGTACCAGAAGTTGGTACCCTTACCATTGTGGATAATGTTAGTGATCCCCTTGTTACAAGTACTCCACCCTTACAGGATGCCTTTCCAGATGTCAGACTTGATTACTTTTGGGTATTGACCTGCTTTATAGTGTTTTGTAATGAGGATGGATGCCTAGTTAGAGGTTGGGTTTTTCTTAATTGTCTCCAAGCAAGGCTGGATAGAAGGGCTTTATTCTTGGTTTCAACTTTTTGTATTCCAAGTGCCCCCTTGCTTTTTGGCAGAGTAATGGTGTCCCATCCAACTAGGTGGAGTTTTGTCTTGATGGAAGTGGTTCCCTAGATGGAATTTCTTTGGGTTTTGTTAATGTCACGCCCCAAAACCTACCTTGCGCAATATGAATCCGATGCTATGAACAAGACCGGAAGCACCTTATAAAATCAATAAATATCTATTCTCTTTCAATAGTCTTTTAATATTTATTTAAAATAGTCATTTACGGCTAACTGAAAGCATATTCATACTTTCATACTTATAAAAATCAGCGAAAGTCTAATATGAATAATCAATTATGAAATGTCGCAAACGCCTCCATAAGTCGAACGAGACTTCAACAACTACCCATAATCTAACAACTAGCTATGGAGCTTCTAAGATAAATAAATGAATAAACTAACTTCGAGACGCAGCCCGAAAACTAAAGTAATAATTTTAAATAGAGGGGTGTCCCACCAAAAAACATGTAGGCTCCCCAATAAGTCGGGAAAGCTGTAAGTTCTCCTACTCCGTACGCATATCACGAACCTGCTCTTCGTCGTTACCTAACATACCATAAAAAACAACAATGGTATGCTTGAGTACTGGGTACTCAGTGAGTGTCTAAGGGGCAATAGTTAATAGCAAAATATATAAGTCGTAAGTGTAATTGAAAACAATACTGAGAAACAGATCAAAACAAATGATAACATCTCATGAATATCCAGTATAAGTCAATGATGATGAAATACTCACTTTGAATCCTTAAGTCGTTCTCGTTACCTTAAGCACTTTCAAATACATTTTGAAATCCAAAGATAGAGTAAGCTAGTAAACTTAGTGAAAGTCATCTGGGAAGAAACCAATAACAAAGAACACAACAAGCTTAGCTCATTTACCCTTTACTATATTAAGTGTTCACTTACGAATCCAGAATCATCAACAAGCCAACATATGGGCAACCAAAGAATCAACACATGCCAACTCATGGGCGAACAATCAATCGATGCCTTTGGGGTTACCATCCCTCAGAGACTAATCATCCTCTAGACTAGCAGAGCAATAGATACAGCGGGGTTATATTTCCACAGAGGCTAATCATCCTTTGGACTAGCACAACAATACACAAAAGCGATGCGCTAGGATCCATAACGGCTAATCGTCCTCTGGACTAGTACAGTTTGCCCATGCAGGCCCAAACACAAACAAACACAATTCATGGTATATCAACTGAATCATCAATCATGGCTTATAGCCGAATTCACTTCTCGAGTCATCGTATCTCTGTAGAGGTATTTCAAGTCATAATCAATTTACAAACCTTATTCAAATCACTTATTCAATTTCAAGTTCAAGAAAACCCATTCAAAGGCAAAACACGTTTAAAGCTTCAATCCTTAGAAAATAAGTTCAATCATCCCATAATGGAGCAAAACACGTTCAACACAATAGTATAATTCGTATAAGGTTCGATGTGGGCTTGACCCTACACGCGCATGACCTTATTCAAAATAGCCTTTAGTTCGAAAATAAATTAAACAAAGATCAATCACCAAACCATGGTTTCAACGTGTAAAACCATCAAAGGAGGATTCTCAAACCAATCAAGCTTTCAAAAATATTCTTAAAAGTAGACATGTTTAAAATGATGGTTTCAAAGTATAGTGTATATCAAAACGTTTTCGAAAAGGTAGACATACCTCAATTTTTGCTCAAAAGACTTCCTTCAAGTTCAACAATTCGTTCTACAATGATTACTAATGATAAAGTTCAGAACTTGAACCAAATTCTAAGAGTTTCTATCCTTATCGAAAATCTAGGGCTTTATCATGCCCAAAAACGTATTTTTGAAACCCCCAATGAATCACCCATGTATTCTCATCGTTCTAATACCCACACTAGTATAGATTCTTCAAATAACATTAGTAACAATCAAATATCATACCTTTAAGAGATTTCCTAGAGTCTCCTTCGATTTCTCTTTCTTCGATTTTCAAGAATTTATGGGTTCGAAGGATGAACTAGTGTTAATTTAATGCTAGATTGATGTAGTAATGATAGGAATCGATCAAGAACTTACCTTAGAGGTTTGGGGAGTCCTTAGGGTTATTTTCTCTCCAAAAGACGGTTCAGAACGAAGTCTGAAATGTGAAAAATGACATAAAATCGTCCAAGGGTTGTATTTATAGGCCTAGACATTTTGGACCTCATACCTCGCTGAGCGACACCTATGGTGAGCTCATGTCTCTCTTTGGAGCTTGCTGAGCAAGCTTCCCTGACCATTTCACACTTAGAGAAATTTTTTGATTTTCGACTGTGTCGACAACGTTCAGTAAAACGGGCATAACTCCTAGCACAGAGCTTCTCTTAGCTCCACTATATATCGTTGGAAAGGTATTTTAAAGATCTACAACTTTCATGTTTTAAGTTTTCTCAAATTCCCAACGGACTTGCTGCATGTATACAAGATGGAAGTCAGACCTACCGTAAACTTAGTCGATTCTATCGAATCTTATGCACCTCACTATTCGACTTGATCTTAAATAAACTATTTCCACTAAAACTCATCTTGATGGGACTTCATATGCCTAAAACGTCACATTACTTATCATTTAACACATTCACACCTAATCCAAATTCACGGAGTATTACAGTTAATGTGTTTTGTAATAGCTAACGAGCGAGCAATGTATTGCATGACATGGTTGGTCAATTTGCGAGGGTTGCTTTGGTGTTTCTTCCACCAATATTCATGAATTTGATTTTTAGCTAGCCAATTTCTTGTTGAGATTATCAGTATTGTATTGGAAATCAACATTGGTGGGTTTACTATGGAAGAGGCGAATCCCAAGTACTTTCCAAAAGAGTGTGTCAGATGCCTAACATGGAGCAGAGGTCTCTTTTGGTGTCCGGTGTAGTGTTCAAAGAGAATACTACTTTGGATTTTGAGAAGTTTATCTTTTGGCCTGATTTGTCACTGAACCTAGCAAGGGTGTTGATGATGGTATTAATATTTGTGGTGTTGGCTTGGGCAAACGGTGTGAGATCATCAACAAAGAATAGGTGAGAGATCTTGGGTCATCCGTTACTGATTGAAATAGGTGACCAGTGTCTCTGGAAGGCTTCATGGTCAATACTTCTTGAAAGAAGTTCTATACAAAGGATGAAAATGTTAAGGGAGATAGGGTCCCCTTATTTGATGCCACTGGTCGACAGGAAAGGAGTGGTTTTGCCCCCATTCACCAGCACAAACATGGAGCTGGTGCTGACCTTTGGACAAGATGAGGTTGGAAAGGTTTACAGGGAAGTCAAAGAAAGTAAGCATCTCTCTTGTGAAGGACCACTCAAGTTTATCAAAAGCTTTCTCAAGATTAATTTTGAGGATCATGTTAGTGTTTCTGCCTTTCATATGCTTGAACTAAGTGATGTACTCCTGAACTATAATGGCATTATCTGAGGCTCTCTCCTATAACCTTGATAGATTAGGTCAAAGTGCACAAATACACGATTTTGGAATCATCATTTAATTAAGTCATCGTTGCAGCGCGTTAAAATATGCAAGCCTATCTACTTCGGGACAACTTCAGACATGCGATCGGTATATGATATTATATACGATTGGAGTTTAGACATTTTTGCATGACGTTAGCCATATGTGGCTAAAATTTGTTATTTTTACATAATGCTTAGGTATTTTATAAAGTGGTCACTCCCTTACGTTCTCAATCAAGTGTATAAATATTTTTTTTTGAGTTTTATTTCCTATTAGTAATAAAACCGATACAATCAAATTATTTTGCGCATTTTTTCATTATTCAATGTCGTTAATTTATACGCTTGATTCCTACTTTCTACTTTTTCTTGTTTTATAATGAGGTTTATTTATTTCATAGGTAAGTCTATAGAACCTTATGGTTTGCCTCTTTCCGGACCCCGCGCATAGCGGAAGTTTGGTACATCGGGCTGCCCTTTTATAGGTAAGTCCATAACAAAGATTAGAAAATGAGAAATAATACCATAATATTATACAAGTTAAAAAGGGATAAAAGTTGACAAAAACGAAAAATATCTATTGTTAAAAATTTCTGGAAAATTTGTTTTTTTAAGCAAAATTAAGGTGTAAATGATTTTCACCAGAGAAAATAAAATAAATCAAAGAGCAACAAAACCAATACTCAAGATTCGCGGCCCATCACTACGAGAAAACGCAAACCTGAAGAAATTGCAGGGGTTGTGCTTCCAATAGACTGGTCTTTAATTTTGTCCTTCAAATGGGTTGCTCTTAAATTTTTATCCTTCAAAATTGAATTTATGCCAATAGGGAATAAGCTCTTTAAGGGCGTTAACATAGCTATTATGATATGTAACTTATGACCCGTATAGGCGGACAAAAATTAAAGAGCAGCCAATTTGAAGGACAAAAATTAAAGACCAGCCCAAAACAGGGACACAAGTCCAAATCCTCACTTGCCTATTTATCACTTCACTTTCTGTTAGCTCTAGCCCAAGACATATATGCCCACCAAGCAACAAAAAAAAAGCCCAAACTCAATTCCTTTGATTTTGCTCCCAACTTATCTTCTCTTTTTTTTCTCATCGAACTTGCGCCTTCTTCACCTGGACCAAAAATCTGTCTGTAAGTTTGTTCATGTACAATACCCTTGTGATTTTGGTGTATGCTCATGCTTTGTTTTTCTCTAGTCTACTGTTAACTGTAGTATACATTATTAATCCCCTCTTAGCTATCTTTTCCTCAACTGTAAATTACATTTAATTGGATAGCTAGGCTCATTGTAATGATGCTAATGAACTATAGAATAAATCCTTTTGTCTTGAATACGATTGTAAAGATGGCTAACTGACACGAATTAAAATAATTCCAAGAGAGTAACATTTTTAGCCGTTTTCTCTAGCTTGTTATTACCTAACTGTTAAATTTTGTAATTATGATTATTCCCTCTTAGCTATCTTTTCCTCAACTAATTGGAGAAGCTAATTTTAAAGTTAACTCATTGTACTGGTGCTAATGAACTACAGAATAAATCTTTTTCTGCTGAAGAATAAGATTTTATTGCAATTATATAGATGGCTTACTGACGAGAATTATAATTTTTAGAAAAGAGAGGTATTAACATTTTCTCGAAGCATTTAGCTTGTTATTACCTAACTAGTCTGGGTTGGACGCTTAGTAGTTGTTTTATCTGCCAGTGGATAGAGCTTACAAACTTAACTTGATCCTCTATTTATGGACCTCATTTTCAGTGTTCTAAGTATCATGACAAAGAAGGATGTTTTGCAGGCGAACTATCTGCTTTGAATTAATTGAGCTGTCTAATAGAGACATTTATTATTACTCCCTTCGTCCCAATTTATGTGGTGGTGTTTGACTGGACACGAAGTTTAATTATGAAAGGAAGACTTTTGAAACTTTTGGTTTAAAATAAGTCATAGATATTTGTGTAGCTATAAATCATCTCATTAAGGGTAAAATGAGAGGTTTGAAGTTAAATTGTTACTAAAAATAGAAAGCTGTCATTCTTTTCGGGACTGACTAAAAAGGAAAGAGTGTCACATACATTAGGACGGAGGGGGTGTTTGATAATTGAGATGTCCTGTGCATCAGCTGGCCCGTCCCTGGTTGGTGCACAAGTTCCAAGCTCAGGGAGTACGAGCCTACTCCTCTAGCTAGGTGCAGCATTTGAATTAGTCACCTGTGCCGTCACCAGTTGTACTTTCTTTTTAACCAAAGCCCTGCGGCAATAAAAAATATCTGCTGAAGACATTTTCTTCTGTGGGTAATCTTTTAGCTGGAAATGTTACTGAATCTGAAAGCTTTTGTGGAGTTCATATTCAGTGTTTCAATTAGGCGTTGGTTGACCTGGCTATGGTGATTCTGGAGTTAGATCTTTTTAGGATTCTAGATGCTATTGCTACCTGTTCATATTTCCTTCGTAAGGCTGCATAGAAGTTTTTTGACAGCAGAAGAACCATGACGTTGCATAATTGGTGTGATGAGCTTAGTTCTTAAAAGAAGAGACTATTTTGATTGGTTGTTGTCATGTAAGAAGCTGATGAATCAGCTTTGATTGCATTCAGAGGATGCAAACTGTATAATTCATAATTCACTGCTAATGAAGGTGAAGAGTTAACAGAATTCAAAGAGCTAATTCACATTATTTACATCCAAAAAGATTTCCCAACTGCGGATTCAGAAGATATCTTGCTTTCAAAGTGGGGACTGAGGTTGTTTGTCCTTCAAAACATGTTGTATTCCTTTTTCTTCATATTATCCAAAAAGTACACTTGGGAATGGACTGCTACGGCTTCTTCTTGTCCTTCCGAAATTTCCAAAGAGTCCGACTGCTTAAGGCTTTATTTATACCATTAGGTGTGACCGCATGCGAGCCAAAAAGGTTAAGGAACATATTCCGCACTTACTTTCTTACATTGCAGTGCAAAAAGAAGTGTCTAGCGCCTTCACATTCTTACTGACAGGGGTAATATCTACTACATAATATGAATTCCCACCTCATTTGATTGTTCTGTATAAGACAAGCCTCATACGTCTGAATCCATGTGAACTGGTTTACCTGTATTATAGTGTTTGCTCTCCAGATGATTTTCCAAGGCCAATATCAATTATATGGTCACCTCTATTTTTTTTTTTTTTTTGGTAACCGTGGTGTCTTGTCCAGCTTGCGCGCACCTCGACTAGTTCCACGGGGTAATTCTTTGCCTCCCACCAACACAGGTACAAGGTAACTCTGTCCACCAAGGCTTTGACAGATCGGAAAAAATCATCAAGTGTTTTTAGTTCCATTTGGGTCTGAACCTGAGATTTCATACTTTTCAACCCACTTCATTGACCACTAGACCACACCCTTGGGTGCAATTATATTGACACCTCTCACTAGCACTTTATAGCAATTCCGTCTCTAATATTCCAGCCACTGTCTTCCCTCATTTTTTCTACCACTGTCTCTGGTGATTGGTTAATCCGGAAAATAAGAGGAAACTCTTCTCTGAGAGGACTGCTCCAACACCATTATCCTGCCAGAACTTTAATTTCTCCTCCCATCTTCCACTTCGAAATGTGTAATTCCTGAACTAACACCTGCATAGTAGGGGCCTTTGACAAATATTTTACTTTCTCGAGATCAACTCTCTCTAGAGCTGTAACATCTTCCATAAATTTGTGGAAGATGTTGCAGACAATAAGAGAACTTTTTTGGGAGGTGGAGTGGGATGGGTGTAATGGAGAAGGGGAAAAAAACTAGGAGTAGTTTCTCACTGATGCTTGGATTGTTGAACACGTAGAGGCTCTGAGGCTGGTTATTGCTATCTCATTACCTATGAATAGCTCTCAATGGAATGTCCATAATTTTACATCCAGAGATTCATAGTACTGCTGCGGTAATTATTACGGGTCCTGGATCCCTCCAAGCATGAGAGGGTTACCATACTTTCTCACTCTAGTAAACAAGTTTTTTGCACATTAGATTCTTCTTTATTGATTGAATCATATATAAGCTTAAAATCACAACTTGGTTCCTTTTTGTGGTTAAAAGCAAAAGTAAGTTGCATACTTCGATGATTTCACCCTCATGTGCGAAATCCAAGGGTTTTAATTTTGCCCAAGTACTGATTTAACTTTCCTTGTCGAAGCCTTGCTCTCTTACTATGCAACAATACTGTACAAGTGAAATGCCTCCATGTGAGAGAGTACTTTCTGGTCATCCTTAACTCATTAGTTATTAGAAATACAAGAGATAAAGAATAATAGAAATGTTCAACTTATTTCCTGATGATATTGCAGGTCTTGGGCTTATTATTGACAATTGCATCTTTGTCTAGTGCAGGTTTTCATCTTCAGAGTATGAAGATCATTAGTTATAATCGCATCATTAATCCCAGTTTTTTGCTCATAAATCATGAGTTGCCTTCCAACACATTCCCTCGACCCCAGTTGATATCCACTTCAGCTCCAAGTATTTCAAGTTTCAATAAGAGGAAAAAGGACTTGATGATGAGATTACCGTGCCGCTTTGCTACAAGAGCTGCTCTTTCATCTTCAGTGAAGACTGACACTTACGGTAAAAGTAGGAAAGAAAAGAGCTCGTCTTTCTACACTCATCCTAGTTTATTAGAGATGAAGAATGAGAGGGCAGCCAACCGTGCACGTGTTTATGAATTCTTGAGAGGCATTGGCATTGTACCTGATGAGCTTGATGGATTAGAGCTTCCTGTGACTGTGGAGGTCATGAGAGAACGAGTGGACTTTCTTCACAAATTGGGACTCACAATTGAAGATATTAACAACTATCCGCTTGTTCTGGGATGCAGTGTGAAGAAAAACATGATTCCCGTGCTTGATTATCTGGGCAAATTGGGTGTTAGAAAATCCACCTTGACAGACTTTTTGCGGCAGTACCCCCAAGTTCTCCATGCAAGTGTGGTGGTAGACCTTGCTCCAGTCGTGACATATCTTCAAGGCATGGATATTAAACCGAATGATATTCCTCGAGTATTGGAGAAGTATCCAGAAGTGTTGGGGTTCAAGCTTGAGGGAACAATGAGTACTTCAGTTGCGTATTTGGTAGGAATTGGGGTGGCAAGAAGAGAGATTGGTGGGGTTCTAACTAGATATCCTGAGATATTAGGGATGCGGGTAGGTCGGGTAATTAAACCATTTGTAGAATATCTGGAAATCTTGGGAATTCCGAGGCTAGCTGTGGCTAGATTGATTGAGAAGCATCCTCACATTCTAGGGTTTGGATTACAAGAAAGGATAAAACCAAACATTAAATCCCTTTTACAGTTTCATGTGAGGGAAACTGCACTTCCTTCAGTAATTGCACAATATCCTGAGATCTTAGGAATCGACATGGAGGCAAAGCTTCCAAGTCAAGAAGAGTTTCTCAATTCGATAATTGAATCTACTCGTGAAGATTTCGGGAGAGTCGTTGAAAAGATGCCACAAATTATCAGCCTCAGTAAAGCACCTGTAGTAAAGCATGTTGATTTCCTCAGGGGATGTGGCTTTTCCTCGGAACAAGTGAGAGAAATGGTTGTGGGATGTCCACAGGTCCTTGCTCTAAACCTAGACATTATGAAGCAGAGTTTCGAGTATTTCAAAACCACAATGGCAAGGCCGTTGGAAGATTTGGTCGCTTTCCCAGCATTCTTCACTTACGGTCTGGAGTCCACGATAAAACCAAGACATGAAATGATTGCTGAAAAGGGCTTAAAATGTTCCCTTGCATGGCTTCTTAATTGTTCTGATGAGAAATTTGATCAGCGGATGAGTTATGACGTTATAGACATGGAAGAAATGGAAGTAGGTGAATCATCCTTTGACATGAATACTCTACTGGAGCATAGAAACGACGAATCAGCCTCTGATTACGACGAGGATTACAGTGAAGACGATAATGTATAAACGACTCGGGTAATTGTTCTGCTCACCACTCAGAAAGTATGTAAATCCCAACTATTTCAAATTTCTGTGTTTTGAATGCCATGAAGGTGGCCAATGGGGTTTAAGCAAATTGAATATAGGAAGAGGGACTTTACTAAAAGAGTGATTTAATTGGCCATATAATGATTGTTCGATTGGTCCCAGTTTCTGATATGAACCTTAAAATTAGAACCCTAGTAGCTAGATGGGTTGGGTTGGTTGATCGGCCAAAAAATGATTATTATCCCGTACGTCAGGTTTGTATGTGCCCACACTCCTGTTTATTATTTTTCAGAACCTTGGGAACTATCCTAATTCTTGTAACAAGTAAATATCTTCAACAACTCCTTCGAGGGACCTCAAGAGCTTTACATCTTATTCTCACTGATCTTTAATCTTCAATTTGCTTACAAATTATACCCACTTGTATTCAGTCTCTCTATCTTATCTGGATGCAACCTGAAAGTCACTATAGAGATAATTTAGCTGATTATATTCCATTTCACTAAACCGCCAATTGAACGCCTTCATCTATAGCAGATTTTCATGTTTTGTTATAGGCCTTTTATATGCTGTTGGGAATACACCTCAAACATAAGTAGGTCATTTTAAATATTCATGTCATAAGCTGGTCCTTGTCATGTAAATTTCTAATATCTGGTTCATATGTGTAAATCTTATAGCAGTACCAATGAAAAGTGCATTAGATTCCTAATCCATCTCGTTATCTTAATTGGGAAGTTTCCTAATACGCCCGTTACTGTTTTCAAGGACTCGGTTTATCGTTTGTAAATGTTGTGTTAGGGTGTGAAAGTTATTTGATGATGCTGGATTTAAATAAGGAAATACAGCAAAGTATCAAACGAGGAAAACAAAAACAAAAAATGATACATCCTTCGTGAGTGAAAATGATAGTGGCCTCCATACTACATCTAGCAAGCTAAAATTCTACAATATTAACAGTCTAAATGATAAAAGTAAATTAGAAGGGCTGATTACACCGAATTAGGGGTGGCAAAATTGTAAAAATGGCGCGGGCTGGCCATCTTTTGGTCCGTCTTTTAATGTTCAACCACCGTTTAAAATGTAATCTATATATAATATAAAGTTAGGAATAATCAATCCTATGTGGCACCTCTCTAAGGCCTTCATTGGCATTTATCCTTTTTCTTCTTTTTATGACTTTTTTTTTTTTTTTGGCATTTTGGATACAATTCTGATATTAACTAATGCATAATGCTGCGTCATAAAGCCCAACTAAATGCAGCAATCAAATCATTTTTTTGCGCGGAGTGCCCTTCTTTTGGGGTGGTGTTTTAAATTTTACTTTTTTTTCATGTTGTAGTGCTTTAAATTATCACTCCATATTCTTGGTCTTTAATTTTTACCCTTCGCATTGCAACTTTGAGCTTTCGCGACGAAATAATGAGGTTCTGAGTTCGAACCCCCGCTCAAGCATAAATTAAAAAAAAAATCGCAAGACAAGGTTTGGATCGCGTGTATACCGGACGCGGCATACTTTTGTTAAGGAATTACACATTTTATGCGCGGACCGAAGCATACTCATGCCTGTATGGGCGGACTTGGCGTAAGTATGTCGGGTCGGCATAACTTTGATAATTCCTTCACAAAGTTATGCGGATCGGTAAGATAAAAGTTTGCACTATTAAAAGTTTGCCCATTAAAAGTTTGGTATCATGCATTTTGATAAGAATAAAAATTATGAGAATTAACCATTTCTATCTTCCGGTAAGAAAGAAGTGGACTCGAAAAGCAGTGTGAAATCTTCACTAGTTTGTTTCTTGGTTCATGAATTTCATGATAAGAAGACAGTGATGAAGCACACAACAGCTGTTTCAAGATTTCTGATTACAAACATAATCTGGTTAAGGCATGATACCAAACTTTTAATGGGCATACTTTTAATGGGCAAACTTTTATCTTGGGACCCGGCATAACTTTGTGAAGGAATTATCAAAAGTTATGCGGGCCAAGATACTTATGCCAAGTACGCCCATAAGGCATAAGTATCGGGTAAGATAACTTTGGTAATTCCTTCACAAAGTTATCGGTGGGGGCATACTTTTAATGGGCAAACTTTTATGCGGATCCCGGCATAAACTTTTGAATGAATTATCAAAGTTATGCGGACCGGATACTTATCAGAAGTCACGCCCATAAGGCATAAGTATGCGGTCCGGCATAACTTTGGTAATTCCTTCTGAGTGTATCTTGGGGCATAGCGAAATTTAAACTTGCCTTGCGAATTTTTTTTTAAAATTTTATTGCGCGTGGGTTCGAACTTGGAACATGGGTTTTAATGAAGCAAAATTTAAAGATTTGAATATGAGGCGCAAAATTTAAAAATTTAAACGAAGGCAATTCTGCGAATTGCCCCAATCAAATGCAATTAAGTCCATAAAATTTTAAGTTTGAATCGTCCCATGTAGCAGCCCACGTTTCTCATATTTTTGCCTTCTAAAGTGCAATAACTTCTCTATTTAAATTATTTCTAATAAAGGCTTATTAATTTAAAAAAACTGAAAAAGCATCAAATCTGGTAGTCTCACTAAGCGTCCCTTCCACTACCACTGCAACCTATAATCAGTAGTAATATATATTTATCATGTACCATTATTTCTACTGCGTATTCAGAACTCACAGAACCTAAAACCTTAAAAAATCACTCCCATGGCAGAATTAGTTTTGGGTTGATTTTGAGTCCTTTGAATTGTGTCTGTGCTAAATTGGATTTTCAGATAAGAATTGGTGAGTTTCTCTCTCCATTCCCAGAGAGCTTCAGCCTTTGAAACTCTTTTTTTTTTTTTTTTTTTAATTTACTTGTGTTGTTTCCCCTCTCAATGATGGAGTTTTGAGATAGTAAAAGTTAATTACCAGGAGGAAGAAACATATATTTTTGGCTGAAGTGGTTAAACCTTTTTTTCAAACAGTACGTTTTAAATTTTAGTCCCTGAACTATTGTCCCTCTTAAAAACATCCCTAATCTTGGCCAACTCAATTTAAATTCACCCCGTGTTAGGAAACCTCAGCAACATGAATCCACGCGTTGTCCACTTGGCATTTTCTTCTTTGTGCCATCGCAACACGGGGTGAATTTAAATTCGATTTGGCCAAGATTAGGGGTGTGTTTAAAGATAGTTCGAGGCCAAGATTTAACGTCTAAAGACTTGCGGGGGTGTTTTAACCACTTCAGCCTATATTTTTTGATGAAAAGTTTATAGTTAAATCTTAAGGAAAACTCCAAGTTCCCATATATATATATATATATATATATATATATATATATATATATATATAAATTCATTCCATTGGAAGAAACCTGGATGCCTTGGTTGTTCTTGGTTTCGTATTTTCAGCAGATTTATTTTTCTATGGACGCTTTTAACCAGTTGCTTATTACTTTAGTTATTATACATTAATCAAGCTTTGAACAAGGGAAAATAAAACATATACTCTTACGAAAATACCTAATTTAATTTCTTTTTGCAGAGATTATGGCCTATTGTTCTTGCAAATAAGACTAAAGAGGAAGAGGGGAAGTGAACCTAGGGAGGAGATCAAGCCTGGGAACTTGAATTTTTTATTCTTAAAGTTTGTAAATTTCATTTTTCTTTGTATACATATAAAGATGGTCATAAGAAATATGATGGTGTCTCTCACGATGTAGAAATTCTATTTGTATATTTTCTCCTTTTTTGGTTTCTTTATTTTTTCCCTCCTCATCCTTATGTTACACTTTAAAGTTTAGAAGTAATGCAAGGTTATACATAGTCCCCCCCCCCCCCCCCCTCCAAAACATAGTTGGCGTTGAATGAAATTTGAATCAACAATGATGAAATTTAAATCAACAAGCGAGTGCATATAATTGACGTTGAAGGAAATTTAAACCAACAAACCGAGGATGAAAATGTCCCCAAAGCCATTTATGTTAGTCACCATAAAGATATGATATTGGTGAATAGTTCAGGGAGGAGACAAACATTTGAGATTTCTTTCCTTTGGAGGAACAATACAAATGAATTCATGAGAATTAAAAATTTAAGGTTTTCTTATTTCATTGTTATTTACCATATTGGTACATATGATTGTGAAAGTATATTGGTAACATAAATTTTAAGGTCATATATTTGAAGGTATGATTGTGAGATTTGTTTGGTTAGTATTTGACTGTTCGATAAAAGACAACAAAAATATGATATAATCATTAGTATATGTTTCATACTTAAATCCAAATGTTTTCACAAATTTTTTTGTCAAAGAACTTTATATAGGATGAGAAACTATAATAATATGGTAATTAGTAAAACTTGATTATTTCCTTTCAAAAATTACAATATCGATACACAGTGATGTTTTTTTTATGACTGCGCGGAGCGCGAACATGTATACTAGTTTAAAAATAACTTTCAAACTTTTTTACAACTATCTTCTTCATTTGAATATATACCATGGAAGTTTGAAATCCACTTGTACGAGTGACATAACTGAATTTGTGAGTAAATTATGGAAGCCATAAGCTCAAGCAGTTGAGGATTTCAAGTCTATAAGGAAACATAAGTTGATTGACCCTCTCACGTTGTTTTGGTACAACTGGAAACATACAATCAATTTGTTTTCACTTGTCTAGAAAGCATTCATACTGGAATTCTACAGTAACTGAAATGAAACTATCAAAACCATGTCATCTACATAATTCTTAGTTAAAACTAGGCAAAAGTCATAGACAAAACTTTCCCTAAACTTCTTCCTTCTTGTCAAATCTACTGAGCTTGCTTGTTTCGATTTGACAACTAAACTATTACGAATTTATCAGCATAAAGCGCTTTTCTTTCCCATCGCCATATGCTGCTGCACTCAAACTGGGCGCGTGAAGGGCATTTATATATTTACGAGCCAATCAAAAAATGACATGTCAACAAATAAAAAAAGCCAAAATCTGAATTTAAAAAAAAAGAGAGAAAAATCCCCTTGTCTCCACTGTCCCACGTCACACCCCTTTCCCATCTTCTCCTAACCATCATCCCGTCGTTACCTTCACCGGAAAACGTTAACTAATGAACTCCTCATATATACACAAATAGGAGTACCACTCAGTCACTACTCATCATTTTGTTAGCCAAATTTCTGAACCAACCCAGAAAAGTGAAAGGCAAAAAAAGAAAAAAAATGTGCTATGTGGGGAAAGCAACGAAGATCTTCATCTTCATAGTCACAGTTCTAATGTTACTTGCAATCAGAAGAATAGTAACAAATGCTCTGATGATTCTTGTAACCAAAATCAGTATGAAAGCCCCATAGTTGTCCCAGTCTCACCATTACCAATTCCTAATTTACCCCCACCCCCACCACCACTGCAGAAGAGAAGTGTGATGTGGAAGGCATTATTTTGCCTATTTTTCCATTTTTTGGTGACAGATTTGCAATTAATAGCACCAACAAACATGACAGCTTTGCAATTAATAGCACCAACAAATTAGAAAGAAGTAATGCTGATAATGAAATTGAAGGACATAAAAGTCTAGTCGGTTGAGAAGTGAGTCTAGAGTTGTCCCAAATCACACTCAAGAAATTGAATTTCTTCTTCTTCTTCTTCTTCTTCTTCTTCTTCTTCTTCTTCTTCTTCTTCGTTTGCTTCACAGCTCACGCCGCCGCCGCCACAAGGTCATGCTGGCGATTTTTATGGGGGACGTAACAGTGGCTCCACATATGCGCCCTCAATATTGGCCCCCTTCTACTAATATTCATCCCAAGTTCTTTGGCCCTCACGCCGGCTTTTCTGCATTTTTACCGCATCTTGTTCATCATTTTATGTTTCAATTTTATTTTTGCTTATCCTTGTTGTTTTTTCGGGTGTTAACTCTCTTTGTCGTGAAATTTTGATCATGTTCGATTGCTGACGAATTTCCAGTGCAAAGTTTTGATCTTTGTGTTGAATTTTGATTTTTTATTTTTATTTTTTTGCTCAAAAATGGATTTTTTTGTGTGTTTTATTAGTTCTTGAGGATGTCCTCTAGGGATATTCATGAAATTGGACTATACAAAGTAGATTTGTTTGGGCACTACACAAAAATGATATACAAAAATTGATTTGTATTGGATGAGTGAGCTTGAGTGGATACTAATTGTCACGACCCAACTAGGGGCCGTGACGTGGGGCCTTTGTCTGTGGCCCACTTACCTATCATTGTACTGTACCTCTTAACGAGGTCGTATGAACGGTTTTTTTTTTCAAACTAAACATTAACATTAGCGCGTAATCATTATAAACATGATGGTTAGCTTCGCTATCACTTTATACAACAGCACTAGGATGCCAAAATACCACATATTCAACTATCATGCGATCGTACATATCGTACGAGCCTCTAGACATAATACACTTATACATAGAAAAGGACCGAAACGTCGTGCCGAAAATATATACACAAAAGAGTACCACGGGGAGCGAGGCTCGAACAATCGGAGCGTGAAGTGCGGGCAGTAGAGCTCTTAAGATCAAATCCGCACGTCTCGCCGACCACGCGGCATGAAACGCAGCGCCCACAAGAAGGGGCGTCGGTACGAATAGTGTGCGGAGTATGTAAGGCATGAATAGTAATATACGAGAACATAAATCATGCATAATGACATAAAAGAATTACAACTCAAGTCTGGGATAGAAACATAACCTATATATAGGTGCCCTTGAAGAGATCTGCCGTGCTTTCTTAACTTTCCGTACTCATTTATATATATACATAAATACATAAAATATAGAATATATATTAAATTA
>NC_081347.1:54086764-54133382 GCF_029784015.1 Lycium ferocissimum
TGAGTTGGGTCTTATTTAAAGTAGTCCAGAAAAGTCTGGACAAAATCTCTCTGTCACAACTTGCGGCGGACCGTGGCGTCGCATGTCGTGTCTCGCGAGTCGCACCTTCCGTCGTATCCGGTGACGAGGGATTTTCTCTCGAACAGTCTGTCATAAAATGGCCATAATCTTTTTACACAGATGTCCGTTTGACCCCGTAAGATACCGTTGGAAAGGTATTTCAATGCTCTACAACTTTCATCAAGGAAGTTTTCCCAAATTCTCAATTAATAATAGGGTTATGATCGTTGGAAGTAAGACCTTCTATAAACTCACTTGCAAACATGCCCCGTAGAGTGGCTTTCAACTTTGTTTTTTCCCAAAGACATTTCTTATGACTTAATTGGTTTTCAAAACGCTTCCTATAACCCTTATATTGGTTCCATTATATTATCATGTCATGATTCAAGCTTCGTCCGAAGTTACGAGGTGTTACACATACCTGGCCAGCGAATTAAAGCGGAGGCTGTATTCCCTAACGCTCATATTTCCTTGCTTGAGGTTTAAGAACATATCAGCTCGAGCTCGCCGGACCTCCGGGGTAAGAAATGTCGCGAAATGCCTCGGTAAATTCCCCGCCAAACCGGGAGGGCATTTGCTCCCCGCGGGGATCTCCAACCGTCATACCACGGACCGGCTACATCCCGCAATACGTACGATGCCAATTCCACCACTCGTATC
Source organism: Lycium ferocissimum (assembly GCF_029784015.1). NCBI lineage: Eukaryota > Viridiplantae > Streptophyta > Magnoliopsida > Solanales > Solanaceae > Lycium > Lycium ferocissimum. Next base: position 54,087,485 of record NC_081347.1, read on the forward strand.
CGAAGCATGTATAATCCTCGGTGTCCTCGCCGTCTCGTCTATGAAATTCTGCGGGTCTTCCTCCTCGGTTTTGACCCATAAAACTCCGGGTCTTAGGCGATGAAATCACGGGCCCTAGCACTTACCGTCCCGTCTCCCGGTCCGTATCTTGCCGCCGAGCCCGCGCGGCAACTAACCGAGTCAATAGCCGGATGGCCTCGCCACCGCCATTGCCCGGGCTATGTCTCGCCCTCCCGGCTGCCCTAGCTTTCTTCTTCGGCGGCATTATCGAAACCATAACATAGGATTAGGAAAGGAATATAGAAACACAGTAGCATAGCTCTATCGCACGATTTCGGAATACAAAGAAGGTCATATTTCCTAAATGCCACCGTAGCCTCCTCGTTTATAAGTGTGCGCGCTACACACCCATAACCAAGACTCTACCGGACACGGCTCGTAGACAAACCCCCAGGACCGAATCGCTCGATACACTTCGTCACGACCCAACTAGGGGCCGCGACGGAACCCGATACTCGTACCGAGCACCCCTTACCTATCATTGTACCTCGTACCTCTTAACAAGTCGTATGAACGATTGCTTTTTTTTTTTCAAACTAAACATTAACATTAAGCGTCATTATAAACATAGACCGCTTAGCTTCGCTATCACTTTATACAACAAAGACTAGGATGCCAAAATACCACATATTCAACTATACATAATCGATCGTACATATCTGTCTACGAGCCTCTAGACATAATACACTTATACATAGAAAGGACCGAAAGTCTTGTCGTGCCGAAAATATATACACAAAAGAGTACCACGGGAGCGAGGCTCGAACAACCGGAGCGCCGTCGAAGTGCGGGGCCGTGTAGCTCTTGGGATCAAATCCGCCCGTCCGCCGACTCGCGCGCATGAAACGCAGCGCCCACAGGAAGGGGGCGTCAGTACGAATAGTGTACCGAGTATGTAAGGCATGAATAGTAATATACGAGAACATAAATCATGCATAATGACATAAAAGAATTACAGCTCAAGTCCTGGGATAGAAACATAACTCGTATATATAGGTGCCCTTGGGCGTATGCTCGTGCTTTCTTAACTTTCCGTACTCATTTATATATATACATAAATGCATAAAATATAGAATATATATTAAATTGCCGAGGCGTCGGCACTCGATCCATTTAACCATAAATATATACACATCCCGCGTCCGGCATCCCGCGTCCGGACGATATCAAGTCATGTAATGCCAACTGATCAGGTGGATATGCGTATATAACGCTCTGCCATTACCTCCCTTTTCCCCATAAGTATATGAAAATTCCATGTATGAATATCGGCGTCTATAGCGCCCATGAATATATGAAAATTCCATGTATAAATATCGGCGTCTATAAATACTATAAATATATGAAAATTCCATGTATAAATATCTATCAGCGTCTATAGCGCTCTGACTCTGCTATTATTTAATATACTTATACCATGTTCATTTATTAGCGCGCATATAGCGCTCTGATTCTGTTATCATTATCGTCGTAGAAGTATTCTCATTAAAGTAGTTACAACACTTATTGTTTAATAATCAAAGCACTAAAGAAAAACCCGAGAACAACGTTGGGCCCACCTCGAGTCAAATGAGGTGGCGTACTCAACTTACCTATAATACGTGTCATGACGTTACTTATGAAGGCCTTAGGGTAATCGGGTCTTATCCTTGCTCGTTCTAGAATATTTAGACACTTCTTTCACAATTCAAGTACTTTTAGTTCAATCTTACTGAATGAATAGTAACTATTTTCAATCGCGGATTTCTAGAGTTAGGAAAGTCCCCGAGGCGCGAAATCAAACCTATACGTCTAAGACATGCCAAGAAAGGAAGGGGAAACCTTTACATACCTCTTTCGGCCTCTTTAGCTATTCCGAATTCGCGTCGCAATCTCGTCAAAATCTGCAAATTGGTCATATTTACCAAAACTCTTATTAGGGTCCTTAGAGTTAGAATCTTAAGGAAACACTTGGCTACCGAAATTTCGGCAGCACTTCCTCTGTAAATATACCATCCTCAACATTCAACATAGCCAAATTCTCAACAACAACAATCCGGGAATTCAAACCCGGCCAAACTATCAACAACAATACCAATATTCATACTAACAATTCCAATAACCAACTCAAAATATATTCCAACAATTCATCAACATATTATTTTCCTCAAGACCTTCCAACTCCAATGGAAGCATTAACAACATTATAATTCATATGTCGACAACACCACACTAACAACATTACTTTCCATGCATACTAAAACATAATATTCCCTTTACATGAACTTTTACAACAAGTCTCCAATAACTACCATTTCACAAAAATTCACTAAGTTCTTATTAGCAATATAGAATCCACATAACAACAACCAATATACTAAATAAAATTAACTCATTTTCCTCCATACTTCAACAATTATACCCGGCCATGCATACCACATGCACCATACGGCCACCTTACTACATGCACAACTACAACTTTTCCAAAAATCATTCAACTTCCATCATCAACATAACATTCACAACAATTACAACCAAACACTAAACAAAATAGTTAGCTCATAATTTCCACACATACATATATACACACGGCCACACCATGGTTTTTCTCTCCCATGGATTTCATCCACTTTTTTACATACTACAACATGCATAAACATCCATAAAACAATAAAAAGAGGATTAAACCTTACCTCTTTCCTTGTCTCTCCACTTGACTACAACTTCCAACTTGTAAGTATTTGTGTTGTTCTTGCTCTAATAACCACTTCAACTTGGTGAGGGCCCTTTAATTAGTGGAAAACAATTTTTGAAGGAATTTTTGTAAATTTTCTTGTTGATTTTTGACCTTGGCCGAATTGGCCTTGGAGTTTTCTCCTTCTTTCTTTTTTTTTTTTTTGTGCTCTTGATTCTCTTGAAATTTCTAGAGAAATAATGAGTATTGGAATGATTTTATACAAGTCTTCCACCCTTTTTTTCATTTTTTATGAATAGGCCCCTCCACACAAAAGTATAATCACATAACCCCTTTCCTTCATTTTCTAGAAAATTCCTCCTTTTTCATTTTTTTTTCTTAAAACAAAAGATGACCTATTTTGTCATCTTAGCCCCTTATTTCATCACATGGCCAATATGGCCTCTTTTGGAACTTCCATGAACCCTCTCGCAAAATTCCCGTTTTGCCCCTCAACTTTTCTAATATTACCATTTTACCCTTAGCCTTCCACATTATTTCCACTTCTAAATTTTTCATAAGCAACTCATATGCCAAACAAAATAAAATGTGGCCTTGCTTATTGTCTTCCCGCGATTGTCTTGAATTATCCGATTGCATAAAACGCGGGATATAACACTAATGATTTACATAACGGTGGAAATTACTCCGGCGAGCTTTCAGGCGACGGTGACGGAGCAACCAAGGTGATGACGGCGGGTTTGGGGTATAGTAGCAGCTATCTTTGCCGCCGCCGGAGTTGAGCGGCCGGCTATCACCATGAACAACAACGTTTTTAGGTTTAACTTTCTTTTTAGTTATATTTATTATTTTTAATAATTATTTTGGATCCCAATGCCACATGTCACTTTTTAATTAGTCTTTTTGCCACGTCATCGCGAGTGCATCACACATACCTTAGATTTTTTGCTGATTGTCAAAAAAGTATCTAAATGGTTCAAATTCGTACTGGTTTAGGGGGCCAATTGGAACAACAGTCAGTTTAGGTAGCCATGAGGAATATGTGGACAAGTTTAGGGGGCCACTTATGACTTTTGCCTTAAAACTATAAAATTGTACATACAAGAAACTTATCTAGAGAAGTAAAGACAACCAATTGGCGCAAAGTGAGGCGAAAATTAAGGAAAAATTCCTAGAGTTTGAACAGTGTAATTCAAACTGTAACAATCCGACCCTTTTGCCTTCTACATTGAGTTTTGAGCATGTGTATAATTTCAAAAAACAGAAGCTACTGCACCTAAGGTGATCGTGAAGGTAAGTTTCACAAGTCAGCGCAATTGCGGTCTTGGAAGGAACATGATCGCTCACGATATGCTATCAGGGCCATGATCGCTCTAAAGGACCTAATGCATGAATTAATGCGATAGTGGTAAGGGACTGCGGTTACGCAGAGTTAGCTGTTAGATATAAATTCAAACAAAGGATGACATTAGATATTAGTTTTTGCCATTTTGGGAAAAGAAGAATCCGTAGATGATGATCCAATGGATCGAAATCATTGAGGTAATGATTCTATAACAGTCTTTGACAATCATACTCAATTTTGAATGGATTTTAACTTTGGAAACATGAGATTCGGATGACTAGATTGGGGATTTTAACCTAGATGCCTAATTAGGTAATTTAAGAATTTGACTTAGCAATCTAATCCAAAATTGAAACTTGGTATTATTTGTTTCGGGGTTTGATTAGGTTGATCGGGTATTGACTTTGAGTTGACTCTCCGTTGAATTTGAATTACGTTTGATCTAAAATTATGGGATGGACACCGAGTAGTATAATTTCAAATCGATATCTTCATAGATTGAGGCCGCTGAAGGTCAGTTCGGAGGTGACTTTAACGTTTCGGGGTTAGGAAGCTTGCCAGTTTCGAAAAGGTAAGCTAGATTGTAGCCTTGGATTGCTTGCTTTCCTAATAAGCATGATTTGAAATTCTCATATTTGCTTTCACTACCTAGTATGTTGTTGGCCAAGCGCGTACAAGGAAATTATACTCTCTTTGGCTAAAATGTGATGATGCACAGATCGAGACACTTTGATTACATAAAGACTATGTTATATCTTGTATAACTATAGTATGATACCGTTTGACTGTCAGAAATCCTAATTTTGAGATTCCCAACAAAATTGAATTTGTCGATTGTATCTTTTTAGAACTACACTAATCACCACGAGGACACCAAAAACATCGTGAACCGAGAGCAAATAGATGAAACCAAAAGGTCAATAACTGAAACTTCGGTGAAACCACTCGAAGATAGTAAGGTTTTGCACATTTTGGGTAAAATCGATAACCCAAACTGAAAAAATGCTATTGGTCTATCGATATTTGGTTATTGGCTTCACGATTTTGAATTTTTCATTAAAGATTATCAGTTCTGTAACGGTTTAGGATTTGTTTTATCGGGTTAACCGACAACCCGATTACATATCTCCTATTTTGGACTTGCCAAGCTTGAATCAGGCTACTGCCTACGGCACTGTGTTTCTATCGAGTACTTGGGAATATCAAGTGTAATGTTTAGAGAATATGTGATAGACTTAGAGAATATGTCTTAGAGTTGGAGTTGTGTACATGTATGATAGACTTGGGCGAGATACTGAATTGCTTTACACTTAGAAACTAGAATCTTGTGAACCGTGAATGATGCAACTTATTAATAACTATCTTACAATCTTTTTTAGTAACTTTACCTTTGTACAGGTACTCTATATGACTGCCTAAAGATAGTGAAGTTAAAACATTTGAATCTTGAGTATATGTCCATGCTGATCAACTTATGTATTGACATCAAATGTGAAAAGAAACAAATACCATTTAATATCCGACTAATAACAGTTAAATCGATAATCGAACTGTTAACAACCCAATAACGGATAACCGATAAATTAATGGTTCTGTAACGGTTGAGTCATGTCTACAAACTGATGATCAACAAATTCAACCAATAACATTCAAAATTGAACCGACCCGACCGATAAGCAGTCCCCAAAAGATAGTATCAGAAGGTAGTTAGATTCAAATCTACAAAGATATGAGCTCTGATACCATATAACTTTGGACAAAATTGAAATTGCTATGTAAATATAGTTAGACTTTATAGAGGAAGTAAGAATTTTGATTCTCTGATGATATCAAGCTGCTACACGTGAATGTTCCTATTGTCTTTTCCTTGTTTGTTCTCATTTTTTACACTCATTCTTTTTTCTTAAGTCCATTCAACGTGAACCTTTTGTAAATCTTTTCTTGCCTCTTACTCCCTTCAGTCTATATTAAATGGTATTTTTAGTTTCTATACTTAGTTCAAAATAAATAATTTTTACATAATCAAGAAGATATTAATATTTTTTTCTTCAAATTTATCCTTATTTAGATAAGTGAATTTTTACACAACCAAGAAATTATATTAAATTGGTGCTATTTAATTAAATGTAATTTATTGAAAACATAACTTTTTAGGGGTAAATGATTTTTAAGGGGTCTGCCTGAACTAGAAACACCATACATTGAACCGAATGGAGCATTAGATTACTCTTTACATCGTCATTATTCATGTTGGTAAAATTTAGGCAACGTTGGAGCCACATTTTAGTTTCCAACTGGAGCATTTATTGGATCTTACTAATTACTTTCCCTTCATTTTCAGATTATGTGGCATTTTTCATTTTTTGAGAGTCAATCTGACTAAACTTTGAAGCTAAATTAAATTAGATAAACTTAATATTTTAAATTAAAATATTGATATCTAAAAACTATACAAACAATACAATAAAATATAACTTTAACTGAAAATTAATGTTTTAAAGCATACATTATATATGAAGAACTAAATTGATCTTGAGGTTTATTTAATGAGTTTAGTTTTTTTCTTTAATTTCGTCTAAAACTAACTTTCAATTACCACATTTAACTAGCATAAACTCTTGCAGTAATGAAATATCATGAGTGAAACTAAAATTTAATAAATACCAAATAAATAAATCTATTTCTACTATAAATAGAGAAATTATTTTTATAAAATAAATCATAAAAATGTCAATATTTTTCATAAAAATGTCGAGTCACTTGTGTTTCGTTGGTATTTGATAATTCTTCCGTCAAACTTTTTTCCTCATAAATAATTTAATTATGAATTATTTATGAAGACTTATTAACAATGCGTGTTTAACGTGTCCCTAGATTATATTAATTATGCAAAAAGAAATTACGATACATACTCCCTCTGTTTCAATTTATGTGAACTTATTGCCTTATTAGTCCGTGCCAAAAAGAATGACCTCTTTCTATATTTGGAAACATTTTACCTTTATGCAATGATTTACAGCCACACAAAATATATGTGACTCATTTAGGACCACAAATTTAAAAGTCTTCTCTTCTTTCTTAAACTCGATGCCCAGTCAAATGGGTTCACATAAATTGAAACGGAGGGAGTATTATACTTCTTTAATTAGCATATTACTATTTTTATATCTTGAGTTTGAGCCCAGACAAAACACGGACCTCTTGTAACTAGTATTTCTATAGAAGAAATTGCACCGTTTTCCCTTCAAATGGGTTGGTTTTTTATTTTTGCCCTTTAGCAATTGAACTTATGTCTAACGACATAAGTTTTTTAAGGACAAAGGCATAACTTGTGGGATATTATGACGCGAAAATATAAATTTATGCCCCGCGAAAAAGTTATTTGTTATGAGGGGCAAAAAGTAAAGACCAAAGACAAAATAGGGGCAAAGTGCAAATGACTCATTTCTAAATGTATCAAAATGGACAATGTTGTCCAAGTTTTTACGTTATACGTAGTTGGCCTGCAAACAAAAAATGTAATACAAAAAATACAAATAAAACCTAAGCTCATTAAGCTTAAATTGTACAAACTAATACACTTAAATTAAGAATGGGCATGATTTCAATCGTGACGCAGAAGCCAAATATCCTTCAAGTCCAACAAATAGGCTGCAGTTGAGCATATTCCATCGAGAAAATTTAACTTTATTACACCAACATCATAAAAAATAAAAAATAATTAAAAAAAATAAAAAATTGGCACATCATATCATTCAATAGACAACTGCAGGCAACTGACCATAATACGTGAAATTAGTGATTTAGGAAATAAGAAAGATTATAGTGATAGTGTAAAAAATCCTACACTATCAGTTTCTATAAGTTAAATAAATTTGTGATATGGAAAATATTTAGTGTACCAGGTAAACTAATTTATTAAAGCATGAAGACCAAAAAACCTCAGTGTACTATCATAGGCGGGAAAAAAAAAAAAGGATTCCGATTAGTATGCTAGCCCTCTAAATTTTGACCTACTCCATTAGTCTTTTCTTTTTAATTTTTTTTGTTGCTTGCTTCACATTTTTTGTCAAATGGTCAGCCTAGGATTAGAAATGAATTAGTTTCTTGTATTTTAAAGAGCAAACACATCCTGGTACCTAATCCAAAATCAACCAAAAATACTAAACTGGCAAAGAAGTCAACCTTTATTTCCTCAAACTAAAGCATCCACTCTTGCCACCTCATTATTTTCCATAAACAAATATTGAAAAGCAAAATAGTTACTTTGCTGCTATCCAGGATAAAAATTAATTAAGTACTAGATTATCATGTGACCAAAATGTAACAAAAATGATCATAAGTAGTCTAGAAGATGAAAACAATTGGGGTAAATGATGTTGCCAATTCATGCCTTTTCGTATCATTTTTCTTTCTGAGTTTAAGTTCTATGCATAATATTTAACAGGTAAAACTCTATGGTAATTATGATTCCTCATTGATAACCTAACTAAAATCAGGGCTGGAGGTAATATATAGCATGTGGGTCCAGCAAAATCCTGTAGCTTTGGTCTAAACTTTGTATACGTGTTAAAGAGATCGCTAAATAAGTACAAAAATTAAATTAAGAACCCAATAACTAGCACTTGAGACCGCATCATATAAGCTAGAACCTATAAGATTCAAATCGTGACTCAAAGATCTGATTATAATGATACTACACTAATTTGCTGTAACATAAACTTCATCAATGGCGTCGAAAATTATTGCATTGTTACTTTGTTAGCATATCTACAACTTAAAATCCTTTCTCGAAAGAATGTTGTTAACTCTTAAGTACGTATTATGGAGAAAGTAGAGCAGGTAAAGAGTCTGCAAAGCTGAGTGCATATCTCAGCTACTTCAAGAATGACCATAGTCAATTATATTTCAGCAAATCCACATCAATCACTTCCCATTGGTGGAAATTACTAAATTATTCTTTTCCAACATGCCTCAGTGTTCATAATATAAATTGGTGATCAATCTACAGCACTTATCACAAGCTAAAAATACAAAACATACAGAAAATTTCAAGTTTGAGTTGTCGAAAAGGAATGATGAAGGCGGTATCGATTGAATCTGGAGAAGCATCAAAGGATGTTACAAGGCATGGAGTGAACAGAGGACTCTCTGTATTTGATCTTATTCTGCGTATTGTTGCGATTGTTGGAACATTAGCAGGTGCTGTGGCAATGGGAACTGCTGAGCAAACTCTTCCTTTTGTCACACAGCTTGTACAGTTTTCAGCTCAATATGATGATTTTGACTCATTTAAGTAAGTCCATCTTTGTTTATTATGTGAAGTATAAGAGTACAATTCAGAGTGAGTAGGTTAAAACCTCCTTAAATTATGTACCTTTTTGTGAGTACCTAAATTATTAGGTTTTCATGTCACCCCCGGACTATATTTTCCTTTAGATTAAAAACCCTCCGGTGAATATGTGGCAAAATGTTTTGAATAACTTGCTGAGAGGCGCATAAGGGATAAAAAAAAAAGTCTTAAAATGAGGTTACTTGGTACAATGAATTCATGGTAGTTCAGGTCGGTTTTACGAACACACAATACTTTAGGCATGAAACTCACAAAATAGTGATAGTTTAAGAAGGTTTTAATTTATTCACTCAAACTTTTTTCCACGTATACTGCCACTTGGAACTCTTTAGAGAAGATTTTGGGCATGATTTTCACGTAGCATGTCGTATTCCTACAGGGGATATTTCAATATAAGTTCATGGTGGTTCAGGGGGTTCTATGAAACACCCAATAGTTTTAAGTATGAAACTCACAAAATGATTATAATTTAGGATTTTTTAATCTATTCACTCTACAATTCATGATGTTTTATGCATATATAAAAGGTTTTTTTTTTTTTTTTTTGACACAAAAAAAAAAAAAAAAAAAAAAAAAAAAAAAAAAAAAAAAAAAAAAAAAAAAAAAAAAAAAAAAAGTTGTTCGTGATTGTGAACGCAATAGTCTGTGCATATTTTGCTCTTTCTCTCCCATTTTCCATCTTTCACATTATGAGGAGTAGAGCAGGAAAGAGTCGGATCTTGCTTATCTTTCTTGACGCGGTAATAGATTGGTTGTTGCTCTTTATACAGTCAAATCTCCTTATAAAAGCATCATTTTTCTGGATATTTTGGCTGCTATAGCAAAATGTTGTTATCGAGAACATATACTCCATATAATATAACATGAAAAATCGGTTTCACATAAAATTGATCGTTATAGAAAAATATTGTTATAGAAAGGTCTGACATCATTTCACTATAACTGGTGGTTGATTAGGCCTTGAAAAATCAATTGTAACTATCATGAAAATTAGATTTTTGTCCCTAAACCTTACAGTTTAGTATAGCTTATTCATGAATTTTCTTGTTAATTTTTCCCCTATTGCTAAAACTACTGAGTTGTACTGACATTTGTTATCATGACATTTGAATCTTTTGAAGATAATGCTGGTTCTTCTCGCATCTGGAGCTTCTGCAGCAGCTGCTATTGTGTATTTAGCACATAATGGAAACTCTTCTACAAACTGGTTTTCGATTTGTCAACAGTATACTGATTTCTGCCAACGATCTGCTGGATCTCTCATCGGCTCCTTTGGCGCGATGTTGTGTCTTGTTCTCCTTATCATTTTCTCAGCTGTCGCGATATCCAGGCGATAAATGATGCTTGATTACATCGGCTCACTAGCCATTTACACATTGCTTGGATAGTCGTTGCCTATTATATTGTATCATATTAGTATTATTTTAGATACAATGTTTGTTTTGATTGTTACTTACATTTTAATGTACGATAGCATTAAATCTATCATTATGTTACGACGAAAACTCTCATTTTATGAAACAATCGAATTTATGTGATCGCGTCGTCACCTTTTCTTTTTCCTCCCGATTTGCCTTTGCTTTATTATTTAATAATCGTATTTTATTCTTTATATTACTTTTTTATTTTTTACAATAACCCTATCCCTCAGGTTGCTGATGTGTGGCATAATGTAATGATTAGAAACGATACAATCAGACAATCGATTCAAACATTATATTTATCAAAACAATACAATACAGTACAATACAATACGTTAGGATACGTTATGAAACATTATGTAACATCCATCCAAACAAGCTGTAGTTTTTATATCTTCTTTTTTTGGTGAACGAAAAAACTTTATTATCACCTGAACAAAACAAACAGCCTCCTCTGTCAACTAAATAAAGCGAATGCCACGAGCAGTTGGCATACCACCGCTCAGGCCAGAACTCATTATCCTCTAATATCTATCTATGTGGAGTATGTGTTAAGCTATATTATCCCTGTATCCGATTCCTCCCTGTATTATTTATGTTCCTATCAATGTGGTTGTATACTTTGATCTTGCAGTCCTCCTTGATCTGATCTCTAATAGTCCTTGGTTGTAGAACTGCCTGATTCCATAAAGCTGCATTCCTTCCTTTCCAGATGCTGTAAACCAAAGCTGTCAAGACTGTCATAACAAATGCCCTGCACTTCCAATAATGTTCCTTGACAACCTTCTCCGTAGTCCTTGAAGACTCAGGTTCTATACTCCAATTCCCAACCATTGCAATATTAGCATAAGCAATCCTTGGAGAATGGACACTGAAAGAAGAGGTGTTCAATTGTTTCCTCTTGCTCATCACAGATGACACACTTGCTATCTTGGCATACCCCCATTTTAACTAGTCTAGATCTTGTTAGGATCCTGTTGTGCCTTACTAACCAGCAAATGAAGCTATGCTTTGGGATGTTGAGTTCGTTCCATACCCATCTCTCCCGTTGCCTTGTCTTTAGCTCTCCTTTCCTCCATTGGTAGCCACCACGAATTGTATAGTTACCAGTCTGTTTTCCATCCATTGCCCACATATCCAACTTTGAATTTGTCTCTAATGGAGCAAATCTTCTTCCAGTACCATGAGCAGTCAGTAGGATATCTGTTGTGTTTGATATGACTAAAATTTCATGCCTTGGATTTTATACGCGATTCACTACTGCCTGACAGTGCCTGGTACTTATATCAATATTGTGAGTATGGTTTCACAAACAAATAGGTTTATGTTTCCAAAAGTTATTCGATCTTCTTCAATTATAGGCGAATTGTTTCTGATTTGGTTATTCAGATAAGACAAATCTGGCATTCTTGTTGAACAAATGAACAAGCCTTTATGCATGAATAACTGATCAGACCATATACCGCGAAAATCATATAAATTATGAAATTGTATTAACATAAACACTATGCGCAATTAACTGGAATAAGCATGTACAGTCAAACCTCTTTATAATGGCGGATAATTTTTTGCTGCTAAAGTGAAATGCTATTAATTAAGAGAACATACAATATATATACTTGACTGTTATAGTGAAATGTTATTATAAAGGATGGTTGTTATAGAGAGGTCTGATCTTATCATATCATGCAAATAAATCATGAGAATGAATTGATAACGTAACTTAGATATAGTATCCCAATCCCTATGTTTGGGTCAGAATGAGCTATAATGTTCATAGTTACTGTTAAAATAGCTTGAGCTTCTTTTACATGGATTCTGTAGCCAAATGGAGAACATTTTTGTGAATATGCATATTCACTTACTGATGCCATCAATTCTCACTACAAACAAAGGCCTAAATAGCAGAGGTTATTTTTGCATATTGCTGTGCGGGAGTCAAGAACCCCTGCAATCTACTGTACCGGCGGTTTCTAAAACTCTCACGGTAAGTGGTGCCGCAATCAAATTCCGGGGGTCTTTTACTAACCGCTGCAACCAATTAGCAGGGGCTGATTAGCAGCGGTTTAAACCCCCGCAAATCGATTGCATTTTAATCTCAGCATTAACAACCCCTGCAATATAATTTTAACAAAACAAGAATAAAGGCAGTTGGAACCCCCGCAATTTGTGAAAACACATTTTGCTCTTAATATTCAGTTCTAAATATTATTTACTAATTAACAAGTATGTTATAATCAAACCTAGAAGGAATATTAATAAGAAATAACAACATATTTTAATACAAAAGTAGTATCATTAATTTTAGGCAAAAGCGCTTGGGTCCCCCCTGAACTTGCAACTTTTTATACAGTGCACACCTAAACTATGCGGAGGATTAAAAACCCCCCCGAACTTGCAACTTTAAGTGTCCACACCCCCTTAAGTGTCCACACCCCTCAGCCGTATAAACACGCGCTGTACGCGGTGTAAAAAATGCTGATGTGGTTGTCCACATAGATATCCACGTAGATAATTACAACCCGACCCAAGTTACCCATTTATTTTAACTTGAAACTAAACATTGGCATTTAAACCTTTTATCTGTCTAAATTTCAACCCTCGCCGATGGTTTGTCTCCCTCATATGTTCTCCCCCAAAAATCAGAGTTAGGGTTTACTTGTAAGTGAGCAATTTCTAAGTGATTCCGGTCTCTTTTAGGTTATTTTGTGATCTTCTTAGTGATTCCGATCCATTCATCTTGTTGTTGCTTCATTATTGCTTCGATTTTTGACATTTTGGTTTGAAATTCTTACAAGGTAAGTGATTATCCTTTGTTAAAATGTGTTTTGTGTTTGTTTTCATCGGGTTTAAGCTTGTTTCTTTGTAGGGTTTTTGTTTATTATTCCGACTACTTTACGGTTCGATGTGGTTTCATATAGTGTTCCGATTAGGGTTTTGATTTGTGGGTTTCATCTAGTGTTCCGACTATGATGATAATGAGTTTATGTTCTTATAAATTGATTGTATTATGTTGAAATTTTCAATTTTGTGCATGCATGGCTGCTAGGGTTTTCTTGTAATTTCTTCCAAAAATTAGGGCATTTCTGTAAAGTCTTAATTATTAGATTATGTTTAGTATTGTTAAAAATTTGGGTTTTTTGTAAATAATTGATGCATAGTTGTATGTTTGTGTCTAATTGAACATTTGATGTCTGTTTCTAAACTAGTTGTTTATTTGTATGTTTATGTCTTAATTTTAAAGTTATTATTCATTGTTGATAGGTTGACACATGGCTTCTAAGTATCTTAATTTAAGGTTCAAAGTTGGGGTATGTTGGTTAGTGAGGTAGGGCCAATCTACATTGGGGGTAAAGCTGAACATGTGTTCAATGTTGATGAAGATCACATGTCTATTCCCGAAATAGTAGATTATTGTAAGTCTTTTGGGGTAACTAAGTTAGGGAAAATATGTACGAGTTCCATCTCGAGGGGTGATTTGGTTGAATCGCAAAAAGACGGACATTTATGACATTGCACTCTTCTTACATAATGGGGACACAATAGACATTTATGTGTGTGATGCCTCAATTATGGAGGATATGGGTCCCAATCGGAGGGCAAAGTAGTCAAGTTACAAGTGTAGGTGGAAATTTAAGTCAAGTAGATGAGTCTTTTAATGCACTCCGTGGTCGGGCAGGAATCGATTCCCTTTTTGTTCCTGTGTGTGGTTCTCGCAGATCTAGGGTTAAATCCTTCTTCTTCTACTATTCCAAGTATTGAAAGGGTTGCTAATGAAGGGGTTGAAGATGGTTATTCTTCTTAGATTGGACGGATTAAGAAGAAGAGGGCGCATCGGTTATTCCAAAGAAGAAGATGCACCTACTTTTCTAGAAGAAGATGCACCAGCTGAAGATGAACAGAATGTAAACAATGATGATGATTCTGAGTCTGACCAGTCTGTTGATTATAGGTCAGATGTACATGAGGAGTTGAGGATTGTGAAGCAAGATCTGAGGAAGTTTAACAGAGAAAATAGGAGGAACAAGAAAAAGGAAAAGCCAAAAGGTTTTCTAGGTGAAGTTGGAGTGGATGAAGGGTATGATGATATTGATAAAGGTAAGAAAAACTTTAATGGTAAAAAAAGCGACGGGAGATGAGCCATATTATGATAGTTCTGATTGTGAAAGTTTTGAATCTGAAGATGAATTATGTCCTGTTTCTGATGATGAACTTGAAGGAGGGGAGTTAAGTAGAAGAAAAAAGAGTAATAGAGTGGTCTATGATCCAACTTATGAGGTTGTAATTTGGCAGTGTGGTTTGGTTTTTGAAAGTGTTAAAGAACTTAGAGAAGCTATAACAAAATATGCAATAAAAAAGGGGGTTGAGTTAGAAAAGTTTGTGAATGAACCTACTAGAGTAAGGGTGAGGTGTAAAAGAAGTTGTCCATGGTTATTGTATGCTAGCAAAGAAGGGAGGAGTGAAAAATTTCACAATCAAGACATATAACCCAAGGCACAAATGCACGGGGGAACCAACACAAATTTTCTCTCGTAATTCTAAATTTTTATCCAAGTATTTGAAAGATAGGATTGTGTCATGACTAGTATCAAAGGGTGGGAAATTCAAGATTGGGTTAGAAAAGAGTTAGGTGTTTATGTTGGCAAGGCAGTGTGTTTAAAGACAAGGAAAATGGTGTTGCAAGAGGTAATGGGGGACCATGTGGCTGAATTTAACGAGAATCTTAGACTACGGATGTATTGCCTCAAACAAATCCTGGCAAAGACTTGTCTTGTTAAGTTGACACATAAAAAATGGCATCAAACAATTTCGTTCTTTCTATATATATGCTTTGATGCTATGAAAAAGGGATTCAGAGATGGGTGTAGGAAGTGTATGAAATTTTGGATGGGTGCTTTTTGAAAGGGATTTGTAAAGGTCGATTCCTGGTAGTGTTGCTAAGGATGGAAACAATCAAATGTTTCCAATAGCATGGCGATGGTTGGTGTTGAGAACAAGGATACTTGGAGATGGTTCTTAATGATTTTGAGAGAGGATGCGAACTTAGGAGGAGGTTCCCACTTACTATTCTCGGTGACATGCAAAAGGTAACTCAAAACAATCAAATATTTCTTTCTTGTTTTTATTTTAGACTAACTCTAATAACAGTATTATGCTTTGTTTTGAAACTACAGGGACTTGTAGCTGCTGCTGAAGAAATATTACCTGAATGTGAGCACAGGATGTGTGCTAGACATATCTTAGCAAATTGGTCACAAAACTGGAGAGGCATAGAGAGAAGGAAGAAATTCTGGGCTTGTGCTAGAGCAACATTTGAAGCAGATTTTAAGTATAAGCTTGATAGTCTAGCTAGGTTAGGTAGAGGTATTATGGAGGACCTTATCAAGTACAACAAAGAGAGATGGTGCAAAGCATACTTCCAAACTTTCTCCAAATGTGACGGTGTGGATAATAACATGGCGAGAGAAGTTTCAATGGATCTTGGGACCAAGGCACAAGACTATTGTTTCAATGTTGGAAGAAATCAGAATTAAGGTGATGAACAAGATTCCTAAGTGAAGAACATTTGCTGAAAGCTGGACAGAGGATGTCTCTCCAATGGCAATGATGGTGTTCAATGTCAATGTAGAGAGATCAATGCAATGCAACATTGATTGGAATGGTGATGAAGGGTTTGAAGTGCTAGAAGGTCATATAGACATCTTGTGAATTTGGGTCAACAAAAGTGTAGTCAAGAGATCATGGGAATTGAAGGATCCTATGTGCTCGTGCTATTGCGGCTATGAACAATTTGAATATGGATGCATCACAAGCAATTTCAAGCTGGTACAGAAAAGACAAATATTTGAGGCTTATTCTAACTTCATTCAGCCAGTTCCAAACATGAAAATGTGGCCAAACAGTACCAATCCAATTGTTGAGCCACCTAAAGTGAGAAAGATGCCTGGTAGACCAACTAAGAACAGAAAAAAAAAGATTGGAGAAGTAAGAAAATCAGGGAAGTTGCCAAAGCATGGGATAACAATGACTTGTTCAATCGCGAGGAAAGAGCCAATCATAACAAAAGGGTTGTCCAAAGAATCCTATGGCTAAGACAAAATCAAGAACCACACCATAGGTATACTTGCTTACATTGCTTACTATTTCTTATTGCTTAAATTGCTTCGTATACTTGCTTACATTGCTTAATCTGATTTGTGCTATTCTAGTGTGCTGCACCCTCTCAACAGTCCTCTAATAGAACTAAGAGAGGTAGAGGTCAATATGAAAGGGCAAGTAATAGCAGTAGAGATGAAGGAACAAGTACTGGCACTAGAGGTAAAGGAACAGGCGCAAAAAGTGGTTACAAAAGGCCAAGGGTTGTGGGACAAGGTGTATTTGTTTCTGGAACTGGATATACTGCAATTAATGTAAGTGTCATCTTCTTAAATTGTTAGCCTTGTGTTTTCAAAAGTGAGCCCAAAAAATAACCAAGTATTCTTTATGTTGCAGCAAGGTTTGCCAAGCAAAAGGACGGTTAATACTGGTGTGAGGAGTTCTGCACATGTGACTGGTGATATTGGTTATCAACCAACCAAAGGGCTGAAGTGGAAAGGCAAACAAGTTGTAACTCAAAGAGAACTTCGAGTCCAAAGTGCTGTGCATCGCATTCAAACCAGATCAAAAGCTGGCAGGATTCAAACAAAGGGCACAAGCCAAGGCTAAGTCACCCTCAAAAGCTGCTAAGGACAGTTCCCTCTAAGAGTGCAAATACAAGGCAAAAGCTAAGGAAAACCTCCTGCAAAAAAAGCTTCTTAGTTCATGTGTGGCTGCTGAATGTTACTTAAACTTCGACTAATGGTATTTTAGGTGTTTGTTGTTGTTGTTGAACAAAACTTAAACTTATGTGCTTTTTATGTTGTTGTGAATTTTGCTGTTTTAAGTGGTTGTGTATGCAGCTGTTTTTGGTTGAAACAATTAAGCACTTTGGTGGTGTTATGTTTATGAAACAATTAGGCACTTTGGTGCTGCTATGAAATGCATCTATTTATGTAGTAGCCAACGTGTAAATGTGTGTGTTTTACAGTTTGATTTCTTTGTGAAATACAATGTTTGATGTACTGTTATTGGTAGTAATTCTCAGATAAAATACCAACTGATTCAAGATAAGTAGCACATATATTGCTTTAATCAGCAAAAACATACACTTACATCTATCAAATATATCCCCGTCGTCTAACTTAACCAAAATTTACACAAAATGTTCCTTTAAGTCAGCCAAAATGTGCCCCCATCCGACATACTTAGACTTAGTCTTAAATCAGCGGGAAATTAGGATAAAGTACATTATCACATTACATATCAAACTTAAGCACAAGACTATCTTCAATGTCCTTCTCCACTTCAGCTGCTGTTGTTGCTTGTTAGTCTTCTTCAACAACCCCGAAATCACAATATTTGCTTGAATTGGAAACTCCGGATCATACCACTTGAAATACTTACAAGGAGTTCGAAATAGGGACTGCATTTGTATAAAAAACAACATAATCAATGTTAAGAAATTTAACTAATACAAATCGATTAAAAAGTATAAATATTACATACCCCATAATGCGTACATCCGAGAAATCTACGTCCGGGATTGTCATCCGACCATGAAATTCTTGTGACTGGAGGACACCCACATGCACAAACAAGTCTAATATTATAAATCATGAGTTCAAAGATTAATGGAAAGGAAGAAAATTGATGACAAAGAGAAAAAATTTAATGGAGGAATTCTTGAAATTTCTAATATATGGTGGAGGAGAAGGGGTTGCGGTGTATAAATAGGAAGAGAATAGAGAGAGAGACGTTGGGGGAAGGAAAATATTAAAGGAAAATGGTTATTTTAAGTTTTTAACCGTTGGGCGGGGGGGGGGGGGGGGGGGGGTCGATTTGGACAAAAAATGACCCCCTCACGCGCCATTGGACATTTGAAGTCACTTTCTGTGCCATGTGGACACTTAAGGGGGACGCGACGCATAAAGTTGCAAGTTCAGGGGGGTTTTTAATCCTCCGCATAGTTTAGGTGTGCACTGTATAAAAAGTTGCAAGTTCAGGGGGGTCCCAAGCGCTTTTGCCTTAATTTTACAAACTAAATTTAAACACATCATTCACTCCAACCATTCTAACATCCGGTCCAACCATGCAATTACATTGACGTAATTAATTATCTAATACGATTAAGCAACTTCAATGGTTGTCACTACGATTACTACCACCGCATGATCTCCTTGCGTTCATGGGTGAAAGAGATTCACTTGTACTTCTATTGACTTAAACAGATAAGCATTTTCAATCAAATGTGTTCACGAAATATTGACAGTCATCAGTTGAAAATTGCTTACGATTTCAATTTCTCATTCATGAGATATTGATACCTGAGAACTGAGACTACTATAAACACATCATTTTCAAAAATACACATACTTTTTTTTATTATCTTCTCAACCTCTGATAATCACATTATGCTATAGGATAATTCAAGATTTTACTTTCTTGAGTTGCAATTGGCCCTGTACAATCTTGAAAAAGTTGTGACGCTAGCATCCAGTAAAGGCCTAACTTCTCAAACAATCATGATGAACTAAAAAGATTGTCTTAAAAAGAGGAAAGTTGATTCCAGATAAGGTGTTTACATTAAGATTATCACAAGTAATAGAGGATTACACCAACATCCTCTAAGCTTGCAGTGTACGATCTTTATGCTTCTTTTAGAATCACAAATGAAGAAGCCCTTTTTTCCAAACTAATAGAAGCAGTATTTCACACAGAATGAAATCTTAAACAGAAAGATCATATAAGTGAATTCCATCAAAACATGATTAAATTCATGAATTTTGCACACAAACCACCTGTAGCTGCAGTCCTGCAAGTATAAGTCCTCTACCCTTTTTTTTAATTTTCTCCCAAATCCAGGAGAAATTAAATCAATGCACCAAAGATTTAGCTTATACACAAAATTTAAGAGTAGTTATATTTACCGTAGTAGAAGAAGAAGGAAATAGCCCCGCAAATTGTTCCGGTAACGTCCCTTCTTTCATTATCATATACGTCTTCAAAGCATTCATTACTTGATTGTTATTATTCACCATTTCTTTGTGAGCATTCAACAATTTATTATAGTTCTCTTGGCAATGGAACGAACATGAACCTTCACCCCTTGGAGCACTCATACCACCAAATCGAGGCCTTGTTTGTTTAAAAACTCTAGAGGGGACAGCTCCCAATCCCAAACACCGCACCCTTCCAGAATGCTCTTTTCCAAGCACCTTGCCAACTGCGTCATCAGGCGATACTATAGACCCATCCACAGTGCTTTGACTCAAAGTTAGCTGAATTTTTTCCTAAATATAGTACACTCAATTCGTTGTCAAAATGTTAATAAGTAATTTAGAACATATGAAAAAAAAGAAGCAACAGTGAAAGGTTTACTTTCATTTTGAGCTGAAACAGTAAGATCAATTGTCAGTTACTTTATTTCTTTAAGATTATGTTGAACATAAAGAACTTTCCAGTGCCAAAAGATTTTATCAAATTTTACTACTACTGCTAAAAAGGATAGTGTACAATGGTCGATAATTCGTATGCGGTAATCTTCTTGAGGTTTCGATGCAGTATGTCCATAAGCAAAAACAATAGTATCGCAGCACAAATTTGTCATTTTGAATTTACCAAAGCCAAGATACCTTCTTTCATATTTAACAAGTTTTACTAAGTGTAGCCGTTGGGGTAAGGTATGCTCTTGCATTCTCAAGTAGGCATCTTGGATAACACATATTTCTATGTTTGTTTCAACAAAACTAGCAACTATTAGTGTAGAATTTCTGGAAATTTTCCAAACAAACTGGTATATGTACAATGGTCATATAATGGTCAGTTTCTGCACTTTTCAGCTTAACAGAACTTAGTTGCAGCTCATATTCTCGTAAACAAGCAACAAATAATTGAACAGAGATATAAGAAACTTACACATATATCTTTCGCTGCCTCATTAACATAGGATCCATTTTCATTCTTATGAGTAGCAAGATAAATCTGTGCTCGTCCAGGCATTTGTCCGGTCTCGGCCAGCTATAAATGAAATAATCATATCAGAATAACTTAACTAATTAGAAATAATTACATAATAAGTTAGTTTAATAATCAACTTGAAGCTTTGGAACAGGGCTCCAATCACTAAGGCATGTAGGACCTGACACATAAAAAAGATGCTTTGTGGATTACGTGGATTCATGTATACTATATAAAGGGCCAAAGAATTGATCTTCTTCCTACACCCCCAACAAGCTAGTTGGATGGTAAGGAAAGTTTGCCCGCTACTTCTACATTCCAGAGGCTCAGTCCTAATAGAAGTATGATAAAACAGGTGTATCATCAACTGCTTGGAGACTATCCTAAAGTCCCCTGAAGGTACCTATTGTTTCAGAACTTAGCCAGACCAAAAGCTCAATTTATAATGTAGCTGCAAATCCAGAATAGACTACTCACTACTGACAGACTGCTGAAGTGGAACATACAAGTGGATCCTGTTTGTCAAATGTGCCACAATGGAGTTGAAACTAGAGATCACTTATTTTTTTATTGTTGTTTTGCGCAACAGCTTTGGCACAGATTGAGGCCAGTGTTGCAAAACTGGAACTTACAATGTCAGACAATTCTCAGTGTTTGTAAAGGCAAGACCATACAAGCTCAACTGAATGGAATGGTGTCTGCAGAGTTTATCTTTGCTCTACGGATAGAGAGGAACAATAGCATTTTTGAGAAAAGGGAGAAACAACAGGAAAGCATTGCCAAGGAAATTGCCTGCGTCTGCAATATTAGAGCATCTGCTCCAGTGAAGTCTAGGCTACATATGTGCAAGTTCTAAGGAATGCTCAAGAGGTGCTTTCCGGCCTGTAGACTATAGCTACTGATTGAAGTATAGCTGATAGTTTACTTTCTGTTTTTGTGGTTAGAGGGGTGATTCCAAATGATCTAGCAGGCTGTGTTATAGCCTGACTGCTTTGTAATTATTCTCTTGGTATTAATACAAGTTTATTAGTTACCAAAAAAAAAAAAAAGTTAAATGAATAAGTTAAAATCTTTCACCATTTCAGCCCTGCTTCTGGAGTTAGCTTTGGATCCACCTGTGTGCGGGATGGTTTGTTTCTTCCGACTTTCAGCATTCTTTTTGCACATTTCCTTACAAAAAGATACTCAAACTTCAATTATATAATAAATAATCATATGATTACAGTTACTAGCTGAATCAATTAAATATATACCTGTATTTCTTCTTTGAAACGATAATGACAATAAGAAGTCCACTGATCCCGTGGAATTCAGGTGGAACATTATCCATAATCTGAGCTTTGCTCTTAAGTTTGTCATCAAACTCTTTCCATATGGCCAGCCTATTCGCACTCCACTTCTTCGAAATAGAATTATAAACATGTAGTCATGCAACTGATTCCGTTGTCTGAAAACAGAATCAGGGCTTCATGAATAAAACACATGTTAGCTTATCTATTACATACAAATATAAAGTCTAAAGAAAAAATAGAGATATAGTAGTAAGAAAATAGAGTTAATACCTTTATAATTTGATCAAAGACGCGATCGAAATATGAGATAGGTAAATCCGGCCATTTCTCAAAGTGAATTGGAAATAAGGAGGAATCAGCTGCTAAAATTCCTAAAAAACCAGCAAGAAGGCCCTGTGCTTCTCCAAATGGAGCATCTAGGTAATCAAAATCGAGCACAATACGATCTTCGGCAGATATATTTAGCACTTCCTTGATTTTTAGTCTGAGTCTCTTTCTGTTTTCGTCTGAATCTTTAATAAGAAAAGCAAGAATTATATGATCAACCAAGACAAATACAAGAAAAATACAACATCCAATCAAAATTCTTGATACTGTCATTTTTAAAATCTCAAAATCTACCAATTTTATGATTAACCAAGACAAATACATTTTACATTACTAAGACCTGATTTGGTTAATTCCTCTAGCCAAAATACAGAAGACAGAAACATAATGAGAAACTGAAGAAAATAGGACAGAAAAGAAAGTATGCCTTTTAACAATCACTGGCTTTTCAAACAGGACAGAAAATTGGATTTTGCAGCTTATAGGCATTAAAACTATTATTCTACTGGGCCAGACAAATTTGGCTTGAGAGACCGACTATATTTTTTTTTTTTATTAAGCACCGGGTGTCCGAGTCTCTTTGAGCCCCGACTAATCCCAGGGGTGCACAGGCCCTCGGCAAGGAGTTTCCCGCAAGTGCACCACGGGTATTTTTTTTTTTTTTGAGAGACCGACTATATTGGCAGTCTGAAATTAGAAAAATTCGCCGAATTGTTCAACCATTTTTTTTTATTTTTTTTTGTGGTGGGGGCGACGATGATGAAATTACAAGGATTCGTGATTGAATCCTGCTTTTCCAAAATCCCAACAATTTCTGAATTTTCTAAATTTGCTTTCTGGTCTGATAAAATTTTGACCAAGATTGAATTGCACAACTTCAGAGATGTAGCTTCTAACGGGAAGACAAGACGGTGATCTCAAACAAAGAGCAGTCTCTAGAAGGAGCCCCACATTTGAAAATAGCAGCCCCGCGCTACTTGGTCTTATAACATATGCTATTTGGTGCACAAAAGTGTTCCACTATGAGAAAAGTGACAAGTTAACTGATAAATATACCAGGCTGCCTTTAGCACCAAAGGAATCCAAGATACTTTCAATTTTAGAGCATAAGAAACTTCGTGCAGCTAACTAATGCATAAACCTATTGAGACACCTTCTCATTGATCAAGGCTGATTTGGCAATGAGGTCCAGACAAAAATGAACAATCTACATAGCTAAGGAAGCAAGAGCTAGTGATAAATCACACATCTAGATCAGGCACTAAAATTTCAAGTAAATAAGGACGAACCTGACAAAAAGATGGCATACGTTAAGATAATCAATCACCAGAGCAATTTTTTTTTCTTTTAAAAAAAGATTGTGAGAAATCAATATCTCACCAATAAGTTTCAGATTACAATACCATAGCATCAAAGGTAGAATTTCTAATGAATATTACAGAACACTGAAATTTCGGGTACAATTAAGAGGCCTCTTGACAGAAGCGTTAAATATGCAATCTAGTTGAAAATAACTATAGATAAGCAGTATGTGTTTGATAACCAAATGCAAGAATACAGAAAGTTCAGCAGCTAGAACTTCAAATAAGAAAGAGAGAGAAGTGAAAAGTTTACCTATTGCATCAACGGTCCAATGTGTATTAGATACACGTCCAACACGCTTCCTGGATGGTGCCGGCTGTGATGCGGCTGATTTGATGAAGTCGAGTGTGATGCAGCCTGATTTGATGAAGTCGAGTGTGATGCGGCCTGATTTGATGAAGTCGACTGTGATGCAGCCTGATTTGATGAAGCCGGCTGTGATGCAGCCTGATTTGATGAAGCCGGCTGCGATGCAGCCTGATTTGATGAAGCCGGCTGTGATGCGCCCTTAAATGATCGTCTCGTTGCCTGAATTGACGGAACCGGCTGTGAAGTGGCCTGAACTGATAGTGTCGGTTGTGCTACACCTTGTGAAGTAGGTAGTGATTGAGCTAATTTTTGCAAGTTCTGCCAACACTTAGTCTTTGGCATATCTACAATTAACAAAATATAAGCAAATTTAAAAGCATCCCTGAGTAGATCTAGTATCATAGTCATTCCTTTGTCAATTAGCCCAGACAAGAACTTAATGTGATACAACTTTAATAAAAACTCTAACTTTGAGTACTTGGACCCTTCATACAATTCTTCCCTTCCGTCTTTAAGCAACTTAAAAAAGTCCTTGTCATATGAAGCGGGCATATCATTTAACATCTCTTCTTCTCCCACTACTTGTGACGGACCTACATCAACTCCCTCATGCCTTAAGCCTTGGAATGCTTCATTAATCAACAATTCTACGGGATTTTCATGAGGTAGTGTATCCTGAGTAACCTCGATGCTTCTAGAATTTTGCAACACATTCATTTCCCCATGCATAACCCAATTGACATAATTTTCAAGGAATTGCTTGCAAATCAAATGATCAAACACTACATATCTAGTCTGCCATTTTGCACAACCACATTCAGGACACGGACATTTAATTCTATCTCCTATAGCTCCATTCTTAAATGCAAATTCTAGAAATTGATTCAAACCAAGCTTATATTCTTTTCTGGTCGTTGGCATTCTAATCCAAGATTTATCCATTGAAAAACAAGATTACCAGAGAATATCACCTACAAGATTTTCATGAGAAAGTTATAAGATTAGAGACATTTAACAATTTTAAAAGACAGTGTAAAAGGAACACTTCATGACATAGTTGAATTATAATTTAGCTAATCTTAATGTAAGAAAGAATTAGCTGGTTATACTTAGTTATTTACGGAACAGAAAAAATATCTCAATTATTGTATTTAACTCTTCTTTCATATTGTTATGTGGACATGTAAGCAACCCAGGCAGAAAGTCCCGCTTTTGATTTGAGTTGCAACAAACAAATACAATTATGTGGCTTTCTCATTTCATCCAATTTCAACTAGTAACCCGTGACTGTTTGGCTGACTAACCAATAGATTGGACCTTTAAAATAAGAGAAAGACATACAATGACGGGCACTCATATTGTAACTGATTCCACACCACGAAGTTACTTACAGGACACAATTTCTCAGATGGAAGAAAAGGGAAAACTTGTTAGTTAGAGGAAAAAATAGAACATATACATATGCACATAAGGATAGATAAAGGAACAACAACATGGGACTGGTTCAATAGTTTGCTCTTCTCAGTCACCACCACAGTTACTATTCAGTACATTGCTGGTCAACTAAAGATGGCTGTGGATCCGAGACAAGTCTTGGCTGATGTTCTTACTATCACTATGTTCGTTATGCTTGGAGATATGATCAAAAGGGCCCATTTTGATGCCCTTCCTGTGGATTCAGAAATATCAATTCATGGTACCAGAAAGCAAAGTCTAGTTGGTGGGCCTTGGAAAGAGGATGGGAAATCTCTAAACTCATGTTGGACTAAACCAGTTCTCGAGGAAGCTGACGAATCACAAGGATATGTTACCTTCTCGCTCACTAATGGTCCTGAATATCACGTCTCTCAGATTGCTGATGCAGAGGTAATAGCAAGATATCTGCACGCAACTCTTGTACTCCCAGACATAAGGGGAACCGAACCTGGTGATAAAAGGAAATTTGAAGACGTCTATGATGTTGAGCAGTTTGTGAAAAGCCTTGATGGGGTGGTAAAAGTAGCTAAATCTAAGCCATCAAAAGTCTCGGGAAGGAATCTAGCAGTTGTGAAGGTTCCTAGCAGAGTTACTGAAGAACACATTGATGTTAACATCGAGCCAATTTTCAGATCAAAGGGGAACATAAGGCTAGCGACGTATTTTCCATCAGTAAACATGAAAAAAACGAAAGAGAATAGCAACATCGACTCAACTGCATGTTTGGGGATGTTTGGAACTCTAGAGCTTCAGCCTGAAGTTAATGGAGTAGTTGAGTCTATGATGGAGCGCTTAAGAACTTTGAGTAGGAAGTCAAATGAACAGTTTATCGCGGTGGATCTAAGGGCTGATATATTGGAGAAAAAGAGTTGCCAAGGAAACAGTGCTTCTAAATCAAAGAGTTGCTATGGTCCACAAGAGATAGCTATGTTTTGACCCAATATACTGTACTATTAAGATGGCTAAGGTGTGCTGCAGTTCTTTCAACTTTTGTTTACAGAAGACACAAGTTTGCTTCTAAAGTTTGTAGTGATCAATATTTAGATAGACCTTTCTAGGGTTCATTTGTAGAGGTTTTGGAGGAAGAGATCAAGCTCCCTTCCCACTTCAGCCCCAAACAAGTTGTGTCGAAGTTTATCATTTGTTGGACATATGGTATTGTCATACAAATATAGTGATTTTGAATGGAAAACCTTGAACATTTTGAGTTTCAAAAAAAAAAAAAAAGGAACAACAACATCTCAGAGGGAGTTAACAATTAGCACAAAGCTAGTAACTTAAAATGTAACTAAAAAGAAAAAAATTGATCACCGCACTTTAGGAGACATGCTTATTAGATAGATTCTTCAACAACTATTTTCTAAGTAAGAGATAATGAACCTGAAGCTGTGCAGCAACAATTTTAACAACTATAGTTGAAGCGTGTGACGTGCTCATCCAATACAATTCCTTAAGGCTAGATATTTCCGATCAAAAAATCCAAATAGCTTCTCCATAAATCCGCAATAAATCAGCACAATATACACATCGAGATTGAGACAAGCAGTAAATACACAATTAATCGACCCTAAATAAGACAATCACTTTGAAGATACTGCAAAGCAAAAAGAAAATGGAAAATCTAACGTTTACTCTAAAACAACAATAGTACAAACCATAAAAATTTGAATTTATAAGTAATATGTCCCATTGTCTTTCAAACAACAATACATACCAAAATAGAGTTCAGTTGAGAATTTTTACAAACACATTGTAGACAATTTTTCCACTTACCACAACAAAACAACAAGTATTTGATCTCATAGCAAAAAGAGGATCGGAGAGAGTAAATTTCACACACAAATTTTTACAAACACATTGTAGTCACTGTTACAAACACATTGTAGAAATTAACCAAAATTAACTAAATAGTTAATTCCTTTTTATTTCTTACTCATTTTACAGTAGAAATTACAGCATCAAAAAAAAAAAAAAGGAGAAATAGCCAAAAGAGTATCGGAGAGAGTAAATTTCACAAACATTTGAACCAAAATATTAAGTTTCTTCTTTTTTCTAACTCATTTTTCAGCTATAAACTTCGAATTTTAACTAAAAAAAGA
The DNA here is from genome assembly GCF_029784015.1 of Lycium ferocissimum. Taxonomy (NCBI): domain Eukaryota; kingdom Viridiplantae; phylum Streptophyta; class Magnoliopsida; order Solanales; family Solanaceae; genus Lycium; species Lycium ferocissimum. The sequence continues at coordinate 54,115,238 of NC_081347.1, forward strand.
GTAAATTCACAAACATTTGAACCAAAATAAACTCAAATCTAAAGCAATTGAAGATAAAAGATCAAATCTAAAGCAGCAATTTAGGGTTTACCGCTTTCTAGAGAGAGATTGAAGAAGAAATTCGTGTAGGGTTCAACCTTCTAGAGAGAGAAAGCAGAGTTCAAACTGTGTGCGAGAGAGAGTATTTTAAGTTTGGACAAATTAAATGAGGGAAACTTTTACATTTAGCGCTTTTTTTTTTTTTTTTTTTTTTTTTTAAGGGTAGCGGAGGCTTATAACCCCCGCAATTGATAACTAAATAGAGCTCAGTTTTTTAAAATATAGCGGGTTTATAACTCCCGAAAATTGGAAGCTCATTTTTAAAAAATAATAGCGGGGTTTATAAACCCCGCAAATCATAATTAATTCGTGGCATTAGATAGAGCTCCCGCTATTTGATGTTATTGCGGGGGTTAGCGGTGACCCCGCAAATTGACCCATTTTTTGTAGTGGGATCTTATCCTTGTAAGGGGAATTGGCTAAATTACTGTCTTATTAAGTTATTTGTTTAGCATTCAAATAGAAATTGCTTTAACATTTGAAAGCAGAAGCACGAGCCATCGTTGAAAATTACTTTTCAGAAATTTTTGTAACCGAGAAAGTGAATCGAATGGAATTGAAAATATTAGAAGTTTTACTAGCAAAGAATAAGAAGGGTCAAAAGGTGCTTAGATCTGCTTTTATAATTTGGTAAGATACATAGTTATAAGGAGGGGATATTTGGGTTACATTGGTCGAGTCGGTTATGACCCATTATTTTACCTATCTTGACCTAACCCATGTGAAACCCAAATAAATTTTGAACGAGTTAGTTTATGACTCCGTTTATTAACTTGATCCATTTTAACCCGTGAAATTTAACTCAACCCATTCATTTATCACCTTAGATTTATGCTTTACACTGTTCCAAGAGCTTATCAATCATTCTCATGCAGAGAATAAGATAGAATGGAAACTAGAAAAAAGAAAAAAAAATATTGTCATTTAGGCAGATCAATGGAATAGATTCTTGGTTGTGCATGAATAAAAACAAAAAAGGTTCCAACTCCTCATATAATTGGGCTTATTATGATTAGACTGATTAGACTAATTCCCCGTTAAAAGTACTGAATGGATTATTATGACCGAATTATCAACCAAAAACAAAGAAGAAAAGAAAAGAAAAACAAGGCAGACATTATTGGATAATTATATCAAAGTTGTTTATCTTGAGAAATAAATGGTTCTAATCAGTAATGATAGTCGTGAACGGCAAATAGGACTAAGACAGTTTCTGACTGAAACCAAAGATTTGACCAAAGCACAGCACTCGTGCATCCCATAATTCGCCAAGTGTTTGATATTAGCATGTTGTGGTCCTGAGCTATTTATGAAGAGAGAAAAATGAGATGGTCAGAAAGTGGATTTCTTAATTTCTTTTTTACTTTAAGTTATATACACTCACCTACAGTAAATCTTCTTTAACTTATTGATGTCATGTACCTTTTCTTTTGAATAATTAATCCGCACTTATCATAGACAATATAATTACGTGTTATATGGCCTGGTAGCGTCAAGTTTTTATTGTCACTATAAAAGTTAAACTGCTTTTTCTCTGTTCCTGAATACAGGATGCAGAAGTAAAATTCTACATATGAAATTCCCCCGACGTAACTCTTCTCGCTTTTTCCTTTTGCGACTTGCAGTATTTTGTCTTATAGATAAACAAGATTTGAAGTGGTTAATACAGATGCTAGCTGGTTATTTAACACTTCTATATAAAGGTGTCAACCGGTTCCAACCGGAACCGGTTGTGGAACCGGTTAAGGAACCGGCCGGTTCCGGTTAAAAAACCGGAACCGCTTAACCGGTTCCGGTTTCTGCAGGAAACTCCAAACCGGAACCGGTCCGGTTTGGAGTGTTTAAAATATGTTTTTTTTTTATTTTTTGTATTATATATATATATTATAGTATTTATTTGTATATTGTAGGTATATTTACATATGTTATACAACTTTATAATTAAAGTTTAAATATTTATTGACTAATTTTAACTATGACAAGTCAAGAATACAGAATAGTATTTTTCGTATACATATATATGTATAACTTACATATACTTATATATATGTATAACTTAATATATATAGTATATATACTTATATACTACATATACTTATATATATGTATAACTTAATATATATACTATATATATGTATAACTTAATATATATACTAAATATATGTATAACTTAATATATATACATATATACTATATATACTAAATATGTGGATAACTTAATATATATACTATATATATGTATATATATGTACTATATACTATATATACTTATATATAGGTATAACTTAATATATATACTATATATACATATATACTATATATACTATATATACTTAATATATATACTAAATATATGTATAACTTAATATATATACTATATATATATTAAGTTATATATATATGTATAACTTACATATACTTATATATATGTATAACTTAATATATATATACTTATATACTATATATACTTATATATATGTATAACTTAATATATATACTATATATATGTATAACTTAATATATATACTAAATATATGTATAACTTAATATATATACATATATACATATATACTATATATACTTAATATATATACTAAATATGTGTATAACTATATATACTTAATATATATACTAAATATATGTATAACTTAATATATATACTATATATACTTACTTATATACTATATATACTTATATATAGTATATACTATATATACTTATATATGTTTAAGTATACTATATAACTTAATATACTTATAAGTATATTCTTAGTATATTTTAGGTATATTCCTAACTTAATAAAAGTAAAAATATGAACACAAGTAAATAGAAGTAAGCTCAATGAGCCATATTTTTATTCATTCTTGGATAACATTTATTTGCAAGTTGTATTTTTTTTTAACTTGCAAATAATACATGAGTTGTACAAAAATAGTAGAATAATAAAATCACCAATTTTGAACCATTTCGTTAATTTCCCCCACATCATATTCGGTCATGGAAATATCTTCAAAGTCTTCCATTTGGTCCGGTCCACTAGCTATCAAATCTTCAATTTCTTCCTCTTCGCCTTCCTCCGCTTCTGAGTTTTGGTTGCGTCGCTCCGATCTAATCCAATCTCGAATGCACACTAGTACTTGCAAGCTAAAGCCGGATAATGAATGTCTATGGTCTCCAATTTGCTGTCTTCCTTGGCTAAATGCGCTCTCCGAAGCCACGGTTGATACTTGAACCGTAAGGATATCTCGAGCCATTCTTGAAAGTACGGATAGCTTGCCTTGTACTTCTTCCACCATGCTAAGACGTCCACCTCATCCGGTTGGTTGATATCTACATTTGGGTGCATCAAATAAAAGTTATATTCATCAAAGTTTGCGGTAGAAGAAGAAGTTGGTGTGAATGTAAAACTTTTAAACCCGACAAGCCCTTTTTGCTACTTTGAGAAGTAGTAGGGCGTGGAGCAACAGTCTTTGCACGTTCTTCCAAACTAGAATAATGAGTAAAAACTTTTCTAAACTCATCATCAATAGCGAGTTCGGCTTGACTAAAGATGGTTGAGTTCCCGCTTCAATTTCTAAAAATGTATAAATTTGACTAACCAAATTTTTAGTATAAGACAGCTTTAAACAAGGATTTAAAAGGGAACCCAATATAAATAAAGTTGGGATGGGAAAAAAATACTTCTTAAATTTGATTATCATTTCAAAAATAGCCACTTGATAATCGGGTTTATGTTTATACTCTTGTAAAACTCTAGCTATTTCCGCTAAGTAGGCTAAAATTCCGGTTACCGTGGGATAAAATTGTCTAGAAAAAGCAAGAGTTGCATTATTAAAATTTTCTAAGAGTTCAATACATTCTTTAACATCTTCCCAATGCATAAAATTTAACCAATCGACTATCGGTATTATATTTGTTGTGAACTTGTTGTATGGGAATCCTATACTCATATGCTTGTTGTAGCATAATGTAAGTGTAGTTCCACCTAGTCTCAATTTCTATTTGAATTTTCCTAGGTCTAAGGTTATTTTCCACACAAGCATTCTTAAAATCTCTAATTCTTCCCCTATTAGCATTACAAAAAGAAACGCAACATTTCTAACTTTTTTGAACGAATCATCAAAATGCTCAAGACCATCTTTAACAATTAAATTTAAAATGTGACAACTACATCTTACATGAAAAATATTTTTAGAGGAGGGTTTATTTCTTTTTTTAAAAGACCAACCATTTCTTTGTATTATTAGAAGCATTATCTAAAGCAATACAAAGTGTTTTTCTATAAATGTTAAAAAATCTCATAATAGTAGACATTGAATCGGCTAAAAATTTTCCATCGTGACGACCTTTTCCTTCGTCATATAAAAAAGCTATAATTCTTTTTTGCATAACCCGGTTGTCATCAACCCAATGACATGTAATAGCAAAAAAAATCTAAATGGTTAATACTAAGACCCAAATCGGCGGTAAGACAAACATTACAATTTAAAGAATTAAATACGTGGCGCAAATAAAATCTATATTTTTTAAACAAATCTATAACATCGGCTCTACAAGTACTTCTAGGAATACCCTCAAATAACGGATTATAACAACGTTGAATGTAAGTAACAAACCCCAAACCCGAGGGAAAGGAAAATGGTAAACAATCATAAGCTACCATTTTAGCTATTTCTACGCGTTCTTTTTTCTTGTCATACTTAAAATTTCTACCGGTTCGTGGGTCTATCGTCATTTGAATCCCCCCACATTTGAACCCGTTTGCTCTCCCCAAGCATCCATATGTTTGGTTCTCATATGAGAATTTAGTGTACCCGTTCCACCATCCTTACCAGTTCCTTGCTTAAAACTAAATACTTGTCCACATATGTTACATGTAGGGCGATTGGCTTTCCTATTCTTAGTCATAAATTTCCAAATTTTAGCTGTTGGCTTACGAGTTCTAGGCGGTTTGTCTTGTGTATGTGATTGTGCGGGACATGTATCTCCTATGGGATTTTCAGGGGGTTGTGTTTCATCATCATCATTTAAGTCTTCATTAAAAGTGTCGGTAAAATGTTGTTGCATTGCCTCATGACCTAAAAGTGGATTATTTCCACCAACATCAATACCTACGTTAGGTGTTTCTTCCACAAATGTTTCCTCATTAAGCGCGCCTCTAACAATACGACTACTACTACCGGCACCACGTCTTAATCTCTTTGACATTATTAAATAGAATTAATTTAAATCACAATCAAATAAATCACAAGAAAATAAATTACAACAAATTAAATTGCGTAAATTAAATTGCGTAAATTAAATTGCTAGAATTAAATTGCGAAAAATAAAGATAGAGTTGGAACGAAGGTACCAAATTGCCGGATTAATTTCCAGCAAAGTCAAGGCGGCTAGAATTGCAAATCCACCAAAGCTACTTCGGATTGTTGCAAAATCACCAACTCCACCAACAATATTATAATTGCAAAATTAATAATTGAAAGTTGAAACTATAATAAGACTTTGTGGCTAGTTATTGCAAAATAATTATAATTGAGAGATTGAGATTTGAGAGAAAGATGAAGAAGAGTGAATTGGTGTGAATTAAAATGAAAATGAAGAAGGGTTTATATAGGGGTGGGGGATGGGTTAAAGTGTTAAAAAAAAAAATTTGGGGGCCAAAAATTAACAAAATGGCCGTTTGGCAACGGCCATTTTTGCAAATGGACCGTTGCCAACGGTCCATTAACGGCTGGCCCAACGGCTATTTTTTTTTTTTTTTTTTTTTTTAATTTTCACCGGTTAAACCGGTTTAACCGGTCCGGTTCCGGTTTTACCGGTTTAACCGGTTCCGGTTCCTAAAATATTGGAACCGGACCGGTATACAATTAAACGGTTAACCGGAACCGGTTAAACGGTTCTACCGGTTCCGGTTCCGGTTCCGGTTTAACCGGTCCGGTTACCGGTTAAAACCGGTTAGCCCGAACCGGTTGACACCCTTACTTCTATAAAGATTAAACAATCTTTACTTGCAATGTTTACTTGCTTTTTCGAAAGAGTCTTTGACCGAGAGACTTTTGGATATAGCAAGTTTTGTTATGATGCAACAAGCTTTTAACTAGTTATCTAAAAGTAATTAATGTTTAAGTGGAACAAGCTCTCCTATTAAGATATACTTCTATTATAACTATCCGAAATAAAAATTAACGCAATTATAGTATAAGTAAAGAGTCCTTTAATTTTACTAGCTCAAGCCTAAGTCCACATATGATATAATGTCACGATTCAAATTATACGTACACACCCAATCATTTTCACGTCGGGCGAATCAAAATAATCATATTAAACGCATTTCCAATAATAACGGTTCAATTCTCACAAGAGAAATAAAATAGATGATGGTAGTAGTGTTGAAAATAGTAAAATGAATAAGTGTCTTGATTCTAATGTCTTTTAGGTATTGTAGGTGCATGATCGTGTCTTATCTAGGTAACTTTTATTGTATCAATGTAGTTAGATTCAAGTGTGTGTGAAAGTAATCAATAGGTGTTATTCAAGAAGACTCTATTAACACCTATAGATAAGCCTCTTTGTAAGGATAAGAGTGGAGTTTTTCTAATGATATAAAGTGAGCTTAATGTCTATCTCCTTCTTGCATCCTTTTTGTGCCCTATAATATTATCAAGGATCCGCCTTATATTTCCAACAAATAGTTGATATAATAGAAACAACATAAACAGATATGCACAAGTAAAACATTTATATGAAATGCATTAACAAGAATTCATGAATCATCAATATGCTTCAAATATATCAAACATGCTCGCACACGATACATGATAATCGGGTACAGTAACTCATGAGGGGCGTATCCATTCCACATGCTATATCCAGAGCCTAAGGCTCAGACATCAAATATGGACAACTCAACACGGTATTTCAATCAGCATGGACAAATCACGTTTCAAATCACATATCAATGTGAAACATATATACAGATATACATACATGTAATCTTTAATATCAAACTTGCATATGAGAGATGCCCATAACTTTATACTAGTAAGTGAGAATGCACAAATTAGTCATGACACAGAATAGAACATATGTAACCCACACATATGTGGATACAAAGGTTATATATATAACCTTCATATCCACATATATACTCGTCGAGTCATATATAGGGTACCCGACCATTTATATGTAGTATATGTAAAATAATATCGATTTGAGGAAATTATTTCATTGAAGTCAAAGTCTTAAATTACGTACCTCGGTCCAAGCAAATCTTTCAACCTTCCAAAACTGTCTTTCAGCTTTTGAAACTCTCCATACGCTAATAAGAACAAGGCCACTTTTTAGCAAAAAATTCAACGGAACTCAGTTGGTTTAAAGGATTGCCTACTGCATAGTGTGGGTCGAAAAAGATATTGGTCAGTATAAACCGACCGACTCAGTCAGTTAATTGGTGAAGAAAAAGTAAAAAAAAAATTGACCAAGTCGGTCGATTTTCTTAAATTACTCAATTATAAAATGCATTAGTGGGGGTTCGAACCGAAGTCTGTATCGTGGCAGGATATATTCTACCACTCGACGACTAGTGTTTGTTGGTCTAAGGCTTTTTGTTTTTTCTATTTATTCTCTTCGAACACATTTTTGGGCGAAAATAACCAAAGGACTCTGTTGATTTTTTTTTTTTTGTTTTTTTTTTTAAATGAGGTACTGAACATTTGACCAAAAACCAATCGGATTGATTGATTTTTGATTTTTTTATTATTAAATAATCAATTAACCCATCAATCGATTTGTCAAATTCGACAAAAATGACTAATGGAATCGGTCGGTTTTTTTTTTAAAAGGTTTTAGCGCTAAAATACTGACTGATAACTATAGGTCGATTTCTTCAAAAAGTTGAACTTTTTGCTTAGTTCGTCTGACTTGGTCGGTTTTTAGTCGGTATTTGGATCGATCGAGTGTGGTGCCCCTGACAGAAGGCGGGTCAGACATGACTGTTGGACTTCTAGGCTAACAAGCTTCTAAAGATGATGGACGAATCTCACATCGGTATGGGAGAGAAAAGTGAAAAGCTTTATAAGGCATAATTCAAGTTCAATGGTACACACGCTTTTGGGGCTTGATATGATGTAGCATGAAAGATAAATTTGTGCTTGCCTAATGCCTAAAGCGAAAAATCCGTGCCATGGACTTGGGTCATGACAGCAAGTACTCCCTCAGTGCGATGGTGGAGAAAACCTCAGTGAGGACATTAAATCCCTAAGGGGGTTTATGTGACGCCCTGTAACGGAGGACTGGCTGATAAGGGCGGTCAAGCAGAATTGACGGACTTCTAGGTTGGAAAACTTTTGAAGATGAGGTGCACAAGACACCTTAGGCAAATCCCGTATCGAAATGGAAGAGGAAAATGAAGAGCTTTATGAGGCACAACTCAAATTCCCATGGTACACACACTTTTGAGGCAACGAGGAGTAGATGAAAGACAAAATATGTGCGGGCCAAAGGCCCAAATCGAACAATTTGTGTCGTGACACCGAGTCAGTCAATATTCGTCGATCAGAAAACACACATTTTTTAGTAGTGACACGTCTCAACTCTATTAAGAAAAATACTATAATGGCTTCTAATGAAAAATTATTGGGCTCAATTTCATAGTTTAATACGCGATCTACGTCAAAGTGAATAAAAGAGCTAACCCCAAGCCAACATGTTAAACCTCGAAACAAATTTTATATTTAATTGTTTAATCTGAACGGAAGCTAAGAGTAAGTTCTCATGGGAATAATGCTCATCGCTTTATTACTTGTCGATCATGTGTACTTACATGTGTGTTTTGACCCAATTATTGCTCCCAAACACACATACAAATATACACCAATTTTTTTAATTTTCTTTTTTGAAATAATAATGGGGCTAGCTGGTGCATTGGAGGGCTGCAATCCAGGATCCTACCTGGGCCAGTCTCAAAGCCCAAAATTATCCAACAGAACCCTCAACCCACCAGCTTTCTCCTTTCGCTTAATCGGGTCGCCTGGTCTTTCGGTAGGGTAGCAATGCTTAATCGAACTGCCTGGTCTGTAGTGGCTAACCAGGCTCAATAGATACCCTATTGGGTCTAGTGAAAACGACATATACACCATAATTTTGGAAGGAAAAATTACTGTCAAATACCATTCGGTCATCTAGTTCACAAAATATGTACGCAGTGTATAGGTATGTGTACTTTATACTAAATATACATATATTATTCATATAATATACATACATATACATATCTATACACAACATTTATAGCCGAAGTGTATAGGTAGTGTATACTTCGGCCATGTTGATAAACTAATTGGCCGAATGACACATTTACGTGAGTTTCCTTTATGAAAAGCCTTCAAGAAATTAACTTAATAAATGATTGTCCCTCACTCTTTTGAAAATTCTAGGTTGGGTCTCACCAGATTAAGACCAGGAAGATATTGAAAATTTAAAGAGAAAAATAAATAAATAATTTGATATTTAACTATACAATTTGAATGTATGTCAATGAATTCACAGGGGGATCTTATCCACACATTTAATATAGGAGTTTCTTACTAGGTAATTTCGGCAATATGAATTAGCCAGAAAAAGGGAAAAATAAATTAGAGACTAAACTAATACTTCTTAATCTGTGTGACATTATTTTCTTTTTAGTCGGTCTAAAAAGGATGATAGCTTTCTATACGCCCTTCGTTACACTCTTTCCTTCTTAGTCACTCCCAAAAAGAACGACACATTTCTATATTAAGTAACAATTCGACTTTAAATTTCTCTTTTTACCCTTAATGAAATGATTTCTAGCCACACAAATTTTTATGGTTTGTTTTAGACCAGAAAGTTTAAAAGTCTTCTTTTATTCGTTGAACTTCGTACTCAGTCAAACACCCACATATAAAATGGAACGGAGGGAGTATTTAATTATAATGTAACTTTAGATTTCATTATATCATTAATGAGATAAATTTTATCCATATAAACTTATTTTAAACCACATATTTTTTTCAAAATTTTTTATTCATACGCTCCGTAATCAAATCAAATATTATATGTAATTGGGAAGAAAAGTATATGATACTAAGGAATTAATAGTCCAAAAATATCAATGTCAGACAGATGGATATTCTTTTATTAATCTTTCTGAGAAGCCATGCATGCACCACGCTCCTTTGGCCACTCACCATGGCCATCACCTTCATTCTTTGTTCAAACGTCCACCTTTTTCCAATCACCTTTCACATTTATGCTTTTGTCATGCACACTTTTTATTGTGATAAGGATGGTGCATTTCGATTATTTACTTGTCAATTTTCATCAATTAACGTAGTATCGATTATCTCAAATATTTTCTCTTGTTGAAGTTTAAATCCTTGTTTCTTTTAATTTTTGTCCCAATTCATTGATGGGTAGACTAGACCCATATTCTTTTCTCTCTTTTTTTTTTTTTTTTTCCGGTGAAAGAAAAAATAAGTTTCTTGCTTTCTCGCATCTTCTTGAAACAATTACTTTCCTTTCGTTTTAATTTATGTGACACCGCTCGAATTTTGTTTTTATACCATAATTTTTTGATATGCCTTCTAAATATATGAATTGTCAATTACTGTGAGTTATATAGTATTTACTTAGTTTTCAAATATATAAATTTTATTTCAAAAAACATAAAATTTCCTTGTCTAAAATTCAAGGTCAATTAAAATATTTGACTTTAAAAATCCGAATGATGCCACATAAATTAGGACGGAGGGAGCATACGACAAGAGATTGAGGATTAACTGCCATTTTTAAATTATTATCGTTATTATTATAGTAATTGTTATGTTTGAAGATGTCATTATCCGTCTTCTGTCTGGAGTTTATCCCAGCAAACAAAGGTTCATCTATATTAGTTCGTTAATATTTCAATACGGATTTACATTGAAAGACCATTGGCTTCATATGAACAACAACTGTTTGCAAAACTTATCTTGAATTAGGTAGTCTAATGAAGTACTTCCCTCTTCTACCAATTATCAATTAAAAGTTAAAAGTTCAAAGGAAGAAAAAAGTAAAGAATGAGGTTAATTCGGAGAGTAGAGTCAAGCATTCAAGCCTCATCTACCCACCAAATTGACATTTTCTTTGCTACATATAGAAATGAAAGGTAGACCATTGTAAAATATTAGTATTACAATTTCAGAAGCAATATATATCGTTAATTGCCAAACACGTTCTGGAAAATAAAATTCTATAATAATACAACAATCTTTGATTTATCTCTTCTCCTTTTTTTTTTTTTTTTTTTTTTGGGGGGGGGGGGGGGTATGGACATTGCTTGCAAATGGTACCAATCACACAAGATCAGATATTTCCCTTGACCTTTAAATTACATCCATATGTTACAATTGTTGATGAGATACTAGTAGCCCGCGACCCAACTTGTTTTGAATTGAGGCATAATAATAATAATTGTTGTTGAAATATTCTGCCGCCTTCATTTATTGTCACTGAAATTGGAAGGCTGGATTCACAAAAATTGGCTGGTTCAAGAAGCTATTAGGATTATTTTGGTGTGACACTTCCCCTAGCTGAAATTTCTCCATGGCTTGAGGCACATGTCCATTAACATTGGTCATTAATGTATTTTGGCTTACACCATTGTATGAATTGTCATCAAATAGTTGTGAAATTGACCCAAAATAATCCATTTCTAATAAATGGGATAGTGAACAAGTCCTTGGCAGTTTCAATGTTTGTTGTCCACTAGCAGCCACAACTTCAACTGGATTAACAGTACTCATTATTTCAGGCTGTTGTGTGTCTTCTTCAACTTTCATCATCTCCATAGCTCTTCCCAAATTCTTCTTCTTATAAATTCTACAAAGTACCCAATCATCCAACTGAAAAACCACATGAAAAAGTAAACATTAATTTGTTCAAGAAAAAAATCCCGAGTAGTAGAAAGAGTCAACTTATATTCACGGTTAGTGTAACGAAATTTTTACGTGCCATAAAAAGTTACAGGTTACTTAGCTTGTCATATTTTGCAGGTTAATAATCTATTAATATGGATAGTTATCTGTAATTACCTTTAAAATAATATGATAATGTATGAAATGATTACAACTTTCAGCATACATAAGTTAAATTATATTCTCTTATCTCAATTTATGTGAACGAGTTTAGCTGGGCACAATATTTTAGAGAAAAATAAAGACTTTTGAAACTTGTGATCTAAAATAAATCATAAAAAGCTTTGTTGCTAGAAATTATCTCATTAAGGGTAAAACGAGATATTTAAAGTTAAATTGTTACTGAGTATAAAAATATGTCATTCTTTTTAAACCCGATTAAAAAAGAGTGTCACCTAAATGAAGACGGGATAGCCGTAGAAAGCAATATTAAGAGTTCAAGTGATCTAACCCTCATGGAGCCATTTGGCCTAGTTGGTTGAGACCTCGATTCACTCAATCGATATTCATGCATAATCCAATCAGTCTTGATACCCTTAGGGGGCCTTCCTTTATAAAACACAAGTGCCTTTTTAATACCAACATATTTTGATCCACTATAGATTGCTTTATCTGTGCCAGTAGCCTTCCAATAACCTGATACAGCTGCTCTATTTGGCCTAACACCATTTGGATACTTCCTATCACGAGGGGTAAAGAAGTACCATTCCTTTTCTCCAAATTCAGCTTTCTCTGCATGATCAATATTTCAAGAAAATCAATTCAAGATCCATCAATTTAAATTTAATAATGCTTTGGATTAAACGCGATTAGATAGAGAGTATTTATACTAACCAGGCAATTCCCAGGGATCGAACTTGTAGACATCAACTTCAGGGATGATTGAAACGGGACAAGGTTTCGAGTTGGCTTGATTTCGAAGATAATACATGATTAACTCCTCATCAGTAGGATGAAATCTAAATCCAGGAGGAAGGTGCTCGGGGCTATTTTTGCCAACCATTTTTTTTTTTAAAAAAATTACTTTCAAAGAAATGGTCAAGGAAAGAAAATAGAAGGGACAAATATTTTTATATAGTATGAAGTGTGTTGAATATGAAAAATAAAGTTTTTTCAAATTCTTTTTGGTAAGCTAAGAAAGGTATGGAAAAGTGAGGTTCGTGTAGGGAGGGGAGAGGGAATTTGATTCTATGTAAGAGGAAAATATTGAGAAGTGAGAGCGTTTGAAATGTTTGAAAGGAGAAGGTTGGCCAATTTATTCTTGAGGGTTTTTTGTCTCGTTGCTAATTTGATTACATCATATATGGGGTTCGATAATTGGTTGTTTTTGCCTTATCATTCCTCGTATTACGAGTGTTGCAATATACTTCAAGGTTAGGTATATTACTTTAATTTCCTATATAGTTTCTTCCTCCAATGGATAACATATCTATGAGCATCGATGAGAGGGTTTGTGTGGTGTGGGGGTGGGGGCTGGGGGTGGTGGGGGGCTTATTCTTATTTTTTTCTTGTTTGTGCTACTTTAACAAACTTTCATTCAATGGCTAGCTTTTTCCAATTTTGAGTCCAAATATAAAATAAATAAGTAAAATTCCTTGCAAGAAATTGCCTCCCTACCTAAGGTAGGGGGCCCAGGGAAGTAGATACCAATCAAACATCTCCCCTCACCGGACCCCGCGTTGTCGGATTCCCGTATGTTGTTGTCCTTGCAAGAAATTATAGTCATGATCGTACGTTCAAGAGTGTGATCTAAGATGCCGATAACACGCGCGAATGAAAATCATGCCGGATTAAGGTTCAATCTAAAAAAAGATTTTTTTTTTTTTTTCCCGTCAGAATAGTATTGGGGCCGAAACAAATCGGATTCATGCGGGGTAGTTCCGCGTTGGGGGGCAAAGCACTCCCCAACCAATGGTGACCTAGTGCCGAGGGGCTTGAACTCGAGACCTCTTGGTTAAGAATGGAGTAGTACCAGTCACAACACCACAACCCTTGTTGGTATTTATGATTTTGTTCTATGTGTCTAACCTTATCTTGTTGAGTAATATTACTAGATATTTGTGTTAGTAGGAGATGACAAGGGGCGGCGGTAGAGTGTCTGCTACGGGTGTGGTTGAACCTAATAGTATATGATTTGGTTTAAACTTTGTATTTGGCTTAAAAATTCATTGAATATGTACAAAATATTAATTTAGAACCTAGTAATTACTTAAAAAGATTAGAATCCACGGAACCTATAAGGCAAATCTTTGCTCGGCATTTGGAGATGAAGGGGTGGATTTAAAAGAAGGGAGGGGGGGGGGTGTGCAGAACACCCTTGACAAAAATATTACATAGTATATATAGGGTAGATTTTCTGTGTTTATGTACATATACGTTTTGAATAACCTAAACAAAAGGTTAGCTCCAGTGATTCATGGTGTTCAATTTTCTCTCCAGCGTCCATGGTTTGATTCCTAGGGATAGTAATTTTGTTATGTTTAGCTTTTGTTGTTTTTTTTTACGCAGTGAAAATTAAGATAAAATCGCTGCAGTGTGATAGAATAATCGAATTGTGCCCAAATTGACTCGCACTCCATTAATAAAACAAATTATATATGGTCCAGATCCAGTAATTACGGTTGAAGATTCAGGTGTATGAGGACAATTAATGATTTTAGAGAATTTTGGACTTTTTGATGTTATAAAGTTTTGACATTTTCTCCAATTTAATATCTCTGATAGATGAATGTAACTGCGTAAGGTAATAGCTTCGGAGAATCATTTGAGTTGTTGCGTGGCCAAATTAGAGCTCCACTACATCTTTTCTCTTTTGTTCCTTTCAAAAAAGAGAAAAAAGAGTCTTGAATAAATGCAAGCACTTTTTTTTTTTTCATTCCACGATGATGTGATGAAAATTATACGCACTTGGCGAGAGTAGAGATTCATTGTATATAGTAAAGAAGTGACTTGAAAGCAATGTCTATACGTGATATATGAGTACTGCTTGTCGTATATCTTACCAATTTACTTGCTTTTTCTTTCATATTTTAAAAAATAAAAAATACATAATCACGAAAAAGTTAACTTAGTTTTGTACATGGAAAGATTATGGATATACACTCTTTCTTAATAAACAAATCCAAGAAGATAACTTTTTCCAAATTTTGTGGGTGAATAGATAATACAAACGTTTTGAATTGGACCAACTCATGCCCTCATGCAATATATCATTTTTAGGATGGTGAAAATCATTTACACCCCTCAACTTTGTGTTAGGATTTAAATCCCAAATCAGAGCCTTTGTAAGGAGGTTCGGGGAAAGATTGGAGGGTTAGCGGTGGAATGACTTAAATATCGCCTCCTTATCGAACGAGAACCTTACTGCGGCGTGATGTAGCGAAGAATAAATAACACACGGTTATAGTGGTTCACCCTCGATGTGAAACTACGTCCACGTTCTTGCTGCGAATCTTATTAAAGAAGAAATATTACAAGTGTTTACAACACTCGAGCCTACGACGATCCCAGTCAATTACGCTCAATTTTTACCACGAGAAAATTCTCTCGAACCTTCTCTTACTTAGGCCTTTCACTAAGAGTATTTCTCTTAGATTTTTTTTCTCTCTTTGGGATGTGTTGTCTTCTTCAATATTTGGTGTATATAGCAAATGAAAGCTTCCACCTTTATTTATAGGTGTGAGATGAACCTATTGATGTGGAACTGGTGACTCGAAAACAACTTGACAATTTGCCAAATACAAGGAAGATGTTTCTTCCTTAAAACAAGGAATATGTTTTCTTCCTCAAAACAAGGAAAATGTTTTCTTCCTTGTTTTCTTCCTTAAAATGAGGGAGATGTTTCCTTATCGGGTTAATTATGGGATGGACCCGACAAATCTCCCCGGCAGCTAATTTTAATTTGCCTTCACACTTTGATCGATGCAGCAGCTCTTTCCTAGTTTCATACTTCGTGCAGGCCAACTGAAGTTGAACACAGCTTCAGTTTATCTATCGTCATTGCCTTTATCAGCATCAACATAACCTTGCAATCCTGTTTCTGATTTTTTCGAAAATACGGTGAACTCGGCCTTTCGGATATGCGAATATCCTTCCATGACCTCCCGGTGTTGCTTTCGGATTGCTCATAAATCGGCGACAACTCCCCGCATGTGTGATATGCAAAATCTTGTCCATCTGCTTCTTCTCATCCTCGGTTGTCGACGATCCATCCTTTGACAACGAAAGTCTCCCGACCAAAGTCTTGGTTGGCATCGTACGTGTTGAACTTTTTTGATAACTTTCCTCACATATTCTTCTTGTGAGCGTTTGATGCCCTCTTTCTGTTGAAATCCCTTTGCAACCTTGCCTTGCTTTTATAATGCCTTCTTCCATTGGGTTCTTCCTTTATCAGATAAACCCGTTTGTTTTGCAATCTCTTATCCTTTGCGATTCGGCTAATTCCCATGTATGATTTGCGATAGGAAGTCCGTCTCGTCTTTCGTGCCGGCTCCGCTAGTCGATTCATCGACTTGCATTGCTCTTCATAACATTCCGGCTCGCTTTATCGGTGAGTAGAATGTAGTTGAGGGATGGAGAGTACCTGTGAATCGGCTTCCTGATCCTGGATGATCTACGCAGTTCTTTGATTGGCCTCTGCTTATTTGTTTCAGAATCAGCACTTTCATCAGCACCTTCTCGGATTGTTTGTTCCTCTGCCTTGGCTGTACCTGGTTGCGGCTCAGGTGTTGGGAAGTCCCTCAAATCGACTATTTTCGATTCCTTGTCTGACATTATTTTGCAACTTGTCTTTGTACAGTCTTATGTTAACCGTTGAAGACAACGTTCTGCTTCGGATGATCTTCCGATTTTGTTCATCAAAAATCGGTAACAACTAGTGTCACCATAGCCAATAAGTAACACTTCTTTGATTTTGGGTCAAGCTTGCTTCTATGTATCATCGTTATGAACGTATGATAAACCGGCCCGAATACTTTCGAAATGAAAGATTTACCTTTTGCCACTCCGGACTTCTTCGGAATTACGAAATCCAAGGGGACGGTCCTCGGTTAATTAAGAAGGCCGGTATTATTGACATCTGCCCAGTGTCTTGGGCGGTCCTGTGTATTCTCGTACTCGACGCGCTCGTTCAACGTTCGGTTCGTTAACTGCCGGCTACTCCGTTTTGTTGCGGCGTTCAGGGAATAGTCTTCGTCATCTTGATTCCATTATCGGCACAATACGGGTGCAGAAATCACCATCAATGTATTCTCCGTTGACGGACCTCGACGAACACTTGACTTGAGGGTTTTGTTTCGTTCTCGACCATGGCTTTCCATCTTTTGAATACACTAAACACGTCGGATTTATTTTTCATAAAATAAACCCACACGCTGGTTGAATCATCGATGAAGGTCACGTAGTAGTGTGATCCTCCAAGAGAGGGAACGATGGTAGGTCCCAGCACGTACGTGACACATTCCGGCTTTTCGACCTTGACTCCTGCACTTTTGCATTTGAGAAGCTTACTCGGCTTTTGTTTTCGAGAATGCGGCTCTCACACGTATGAGGTCACCGCCGTCTTGACTCACGGAATTAAGCCATTTGTCACCAACGACTTCATCCCTTACATGATATGTCCCGGCCGCTCAACTATGCCACAATCTGTCTTCTTTGTGTTGTCGGCTCAAACGATTGTTATACCCCATTTTTGACCCGGGTTGAAGCGGAGTACAACATATTGGAGATTCCTATATTGCTTTGTTTTAAGGAGTCGCCACTAATTGATTTTTAAGGTGAATTAGGGCACCTAATTATTTAACTAACGGTAAAACTAACTAAACCTCCGTTAATAAAATGCTGTAACCGAGTGTGATTCTAGGTAAGGGTTCTATATTATCCTAAAGGAAGGGGTTAGGCATCCTTTAGAATCGGGTTAACTACGGTTATCTAAGGAAACTTAGGTTAATTAATTAAGGCTAAAGATGCGAATGCGGTGTTTGAATTTTAGAAAACGACTAACAATATTGCTAAGATTTTTAACGAAAAAATGTGATGATATTGTGTAAAATAAAATTTTAGAAAAATAACAA
>NC_081347.1:54133482-54149718 GCF_029784015.1 Lycium ferocissimum
TTTTTGGATTTTTTTCTCTTTGGGATGTGTTGTCTTAACGATATTTGGTGTATATAGCAAATGAGAAGCTTGCTATTTATAGGTGTGAGATGAACACATTGATGTCGTTGGTGACTGGTACAATGACACTTGACAATTTGCGAATACGAGGAAGATGTTTTCTTCCTTAAAACAAAGAATATGTTTTCTTATAAACAAAGGGAAAATGTTTTCTTCCTTGTTTCTTCCTAAAATGAGGAGATGTTTCTAGCTTCAAATTATGGGATGGACGGCTCTTTGAACGATAGATATTATATCGCTTTATATGTAATACGTATTATTTGCTTGTTTCTTTCAATCCTCCATTTATATAATACATTTTTTATATTATATATAATATTTAATTATGGATTATTATTTTAAGTTCATTAACATTTTAAGTAGAATAATACTTTTAGGAATTTATAACAAAAATATAATTCTATCTTTTATGATTGTTATTTCAATATTATATGCAGTAAGTATGTATATATGTATGTATATGCATGTGTGTATATTTAAGTTTTACTTCTCTATTATTTTTACAAATAAACAAGTTTTGGTTGTCTCCAATGGAATATTTCTTAAATTATAATAAAATTCATTTACATTATAAATAAATAAATTTTAAAAATTTGCCTCTATTTTTTCAATTTTTTTGCATTACCTACATAGAAATAAATTTATAAAGTTATTATGACCAGTTATTTTGCACTTGTATAAATAAATATTAAAGTTTTGATTATTTTTAACAAACTTAAATTTTTTATTTATTCTGCTAATTTATTTTGTTATAAAACATTATTAACTTACATACTCAATTAGTATTTCTCAGTTTTTACTTCGCCTAGAAGATGATATTTATTTTTTATAAGAAAGTTGTTACATAAATAAAAAAAAAATGAAAAATAACATGATTTTAAAGAAGTAAAAAAATAAAACAGAAGTTAATAATGTAAGGATAAAGTATGCATTTTAAAAAGTCAATTAGGATAAAGGGGAGAGAATGTCTATTGTTCAAAGTTGAGGGGGGAGTTTGATTTTTAAAGCAAAGTTGGGGGGTGTAAATTATTTTCACCTTTTTTAGAATATAGGTGTACCACTAAAGAAACGAGAAAAAAGAAAGTATTAAGTGGGAATCAATTTATGTTTCTTTTAGATAAATAACTTTGCATTCAATGAAGTGCACTGTTTAGCCTTTTTAGAGTATTGGGGCTAGCAGATAACATAAGATCAATTCATGAAAACATGTACTCCCTCCGTTCACCTTTACTTGTTTAGTATTTTAAAAATAGATTTTCACTTTTACTTGTCACTTTTAGCATATTAAGAGAAGAAAATTTATTTTTTTCTGTTTTACCAATAGTATTAATTATTCACTTCAAATTATTTTTCAAATCCAATAAAAATATTCATCAGTTAATATGGGTATATTGATAAATTATGTATTCCATTTATTATTTTGTAGCAGCGATATGAAATTAAAAATTAGAATGATAAAAAAGAAACGGAGGAAAGACATAAAATACTAATTGCGGAGATGGATTAATTCATCGTACATCATAATTTGGATAATAAATCCGTCCCCACAAATGTCATATTGTTATTATTATATTAGACAACAACTAATTGCAAAACACATGATTTTATATGAACTTGACATCAATTTCAATCCCTTATACCACAATTCCCTTAACCTAAATTTCATAACTACGTCAATAACGGTAAGGATTAAGAAACTAAAATCATATTCCCCATAAATGGAAAAAGTTGATGATTTCGAATTCGAATGCGCTTGCACGTCTATTTTAACTATTGTGGATTGAAGTTGTAGTTTAATTATTACAACTCCTCCGTACACTTAAACATTGGGTAACAAATTCAATTATTGGACTGACATCTTGTACCTTAAAGTCTTTCCATTTGTTATTTCGGGTACAAACTTTTTCCCCGGTCAAATGGTAATAAGAACGTTTTGGCTTCTTTTATCCCAAGTACACGAATGAAGTAAGAAGCTTTATTTTAAAAGCAAACCAATCACTCCTATTTTAACAAGCAAAAAATCCCCGTAAAGTGAATAGCATACCATTCTTTTGTGGAAAAGGGTCAAAAATACTCCTATACTTTGAAAAAAAAAGCTAAAAATATCCTTCAAACTTATTTTGGGTCAAAAATATCCCTCTCATCCTTTAAGTTTTCAAATATATCCCTGTTTTGACGGAAATTATCCCCCAAAATAACCCAAAATTATTTTTAAACCCGCTCTATCATTTAAACCCGACCCAACTAAATAATAACGCATAAGATCCCCTTATTGCCCCAACAATTGAGAACTGGGGGAATAAGGAGATCTTATGGGTTATTATTTAGTTGGGTCGGATTTAAATGATGGAGCGGGTTTAAAAAATGATTTCGGAGGATATTTTTAGCCTTTTTCTAAATTAGAGGGGTATTTTTGACCCTTTCCCCTTCCTTTTTCCTTCTTAAGCAACAAGTACATCTCTTGCTACAATAAAAATTATAATAAGATAGATAAGATTCCTTCACTCTTAATCAGAGATTTTGCATTCGAGCTCTAAGTATGAAATTTTTTTTTTCATTAGAGAGCATTTTCCTCTTAATGAGTCATACACAACGCGAATTTAAATTAGTCGGAGCTCCGATATAAGTGCCAAAAAACCGAATTATAAAACTAGAAGTTACATCTCTTACTAACTAATCCCTGCTTTAGAAAATCGACAAGTGTCTTTCTAAAAGCGGTTATAATCGATAAGCACTAGAAAAAGAGGGGAAATGTGGCAATTATCCGAGCCACCTCATTAATGGGCTGTTTATTGGAGCAGATCAGCCCGTTGATTTCAACATCGATCCATTTTAAAAAATATTATCTTTAGAGACACGTGACAGGCCCATGACTAAAGGATTGAGATCAAATACTTTACTCCATTGGTGTGAGGTGGCAAGGTTGAATTGCGCTCATTTTATCTTTAAAAGGACTCCTACTTTCAAGCATGTTTTAATTTATTCGGATTTAATTTTCATATCCTCATCTCGTTCTCACCCAATGAGATCTAAGCTGTCGGGCGTGTGGTTAGTTAAGAGGCAAGTAATTATTCGTGTATTAAGTTTTGCATAGTGAATACCACATTTGGTAGCTAGTTAGAAAATAATTTATTCATGTATAAAATTAATGTTCCCTTTGTTTCAATTTATGTAAACCTATTTTTTATTAGTTTGTATAAAAAAGAATGACCTCTTTCTATATTTTGAAATAATTTACTTTTATGCAATGACATATAGCCTCACAACATATATGTGATTTATTTAACAGCACAAGTTTAAAAATCTTCTCTACTTTCTTAAATTTTGGGCCCAGTCAAATTGGTTCACTTAATTCGAAATTAACAGAGATTACAATGTTTGGTTTGCAATTTTTAAAAAAGTTGCATAACTAATATATGTATAAGTTATTACGGAATTTATGTATTATTTTATGCACGGTAGAAAATGAATAATTAAACCCTACATAACTAATCCCTGCATAAAATAATATATAGATTCCCTTATAAATAATCCATATGTTAATAATATCTGTATAACTCTAATCAGCTACCAAACGACTCCTTAGTCAATTATTAGGGCATATTTGAACCAAAAGAAATAGTAGGGGTATTTATATATCGAAAGGTTAACTGAGGATATTTATGAGTCATTTTTAATATGCAGTGGTATTTTAAACCCTTTTCCGTTCCTGAAATGGGATATGAATTATGAATCTTTGTGCACTGGCCATTAAGTATGTGTCCGAGAACTCTCGATTTAACAAAGTGAAGATGGGAATCATAGTCTCTTCGATATACACAATTAACTTGTGTAAAATAAAAAATACATAATTATATATAACATTAGATGACATCACTTATTAATATTAAAAATAAGTGCTTGGTCTTGCAGTTAATCTGATTTTCTATTCCGGAGTGTTTGCACAATCAAAACTCCCATGCGCATTTGTTTATATCTTTCTTTTAAGACAGCGTCATCTTAAGACATTTTTTAACAAGTTCCAATCCTACAAATCTACAATAGTAAATCATCAGGGGATTTGAACTAGCTAGCAAGTTCGACCTGGCTTTGGCATTAAAAACTAGCTTGACGGCTCAGACTAAGGGTGCGTCCAGTATGAATGTTTTTCATGCATGGAAAATAATATAGGCGAGTTTTTTTTTTTTTTTTTTTTTTTTTTTTGATTGGTATGTAAGCAAAAATATATTATCTTAAAAGTATTTGTATATAATCGAAACTAATGTTATAGGAGGTGGGGATGGGGGTGGTGAATGGGGGGCTACAAGGGTTGGGGCAGGATGGGGTGCAGATGAGGTGTGTTGGACGCTATCAATGTGGAATGTCACTTGTGAAACTTGTTTCCCAAACTTTCACTGGAAAGGTCATTTTCCTCATTTTAAGGAACTTGCTTTCCCAAATGTTTTGACCAACAAAACATGGAAAATCGCAAAACATTAGCTGGAAAGTATTTTCCTCCGTGCCGAACACACCCTAACAACTTGTTTGGATGGTTGTTACTTATTCTATTGTATTGTTACTTTAAATATAGTATTTATTTTGATTGTTAATTAAATTTTATTGTATCGTGTCATTTAGTTAAATCCATCGTTATGTAACAACGAAAAGTCTCATTTTATGTAATAATCGATTAGATGTGATCGTGTCGTTGCCTTGCTTATTATTTAATAATGTAATTTTATCCTTTACCTTATATATTTTATAATAACTCTACCCCGTATCCTACATTTCTTTATAATATTGTAGGTTTATCCTTTAGATTGTTGATCAGTGGCATTATGTAACGATACATTCTATGCAGAAGTTGTATTCAGCAATACAATACACTGCAATACGTTATGAAAAGATAGCTAATTAACAACCATCCAAACATGTCGTAAATGATAATTCGATAAGGACATCTATATAAATAAACATTTATTTACTTGCAAAAGATCCTATGTACACCATTATAATATATGCTATGAGTAAACTTAGAAAAATACTGTGTCCACGCCGATAATTGATGAGATACGATCAAAAAGTTATCCATGAGATAGGGCATTAAATAGAGAGGGATAGAATATTCCAGGGATATATCAGTAGTTTGTATTAATCCCCTTTTTAGTTAGCATGCGTAGAAGGTGGATTGTCTTTACACTACTATTTCTTTTTCATTATTCCTTTAATATACCACTAGTTACATTTCACTAAATAAAATATAGTACTTGCTTTATTTTTGTGTCACTCGGTGCGTCATCTTGGATACTGATAGTATATAATTCTTGGAGTTGAGAGCCAAGTAAGACTCCTCTCGGACCTTTGGACAAATTTATCTATAAACCAAGTTTAGAATCATACACACACTATTTAGTTTCCAAGTTCTCATTTTACTAGTTTTCTCGATTTTGATGCGGAAATGACCTTTTTTTTTTTTTCTTTCTTTGCTCGAATTTGTTTTTGGGTTGTCTATTTTCCTTTTATTTTTTTATTAATTGACTTTGTAACATTAACTAGTAGAGAAAAATGACTGGAACTTGCTAAAGAAAGCAAGCAGAATAATGGCTCTATATAGGAATTCTGTTGAATGTTTTTCTTGTATTCGACATTGTGTATTCGTCCTAAGCGTGTCAAGTGGGCCGAGCAGGCCTGAATCCGGCCCGATAAACCCGGCTCACCACTGGTCCGGCCCAGACCCACTAAGAGGTGTAAGAGGCTGGGCTAGATGAGATTTATTGTGGGGCTGGGTCGGACAAGGTGGACAGACCCCTAGCCCGGCCTACCAGTAGCCCGGGTGATGGCCCACCGGCAGAGGCGTATGTAGCCTATAAGGTTGGGGTTCAACTGAACCCAAACTTTGGACGCTGAGCCTAAATTTATATGTAAAAAATTATTAAAATTGCAATAAATAGTAGATATGAACCCATAACTTTAAAAATATAATGGGTTCAATGCTAAAAATCTATAGATTGAACCCATAAAATTTAAATCTTGGATCCGCCTCTGCCCACCGGGACACCGGCCTGGACCACTTCAAATTAAAAAACAAAAAAAAAAAGAGAGATAAGTACTACATTTATTACTAATAATAAATATTTTAAAAGCATTGTATCCCAATAAATTAGGAGTCTTTTTTTTACGGAGTACTTTAGTTTTCTTTAAAATTGTATTTTAAAGCTAGACAATCTTATTTTCTCAACAAATATACCTTTGATACATTTTTTTAGATATAGTATATATTAGATTGTGATAGTTTTATATAAAAGTAAAATTCTATTAGCATGTCATATATATTGTGGATACGTAGATTATATCAAATATAATACTCCCTCCGTTTTAATTTACGTGAACCTATTTCTTTATTAGTCCGGGGTAAAAAGAATGACCCCTTTCTATATTTGGAAACAATTTATCTTTATCCAATGATTTATAGCCACACAAAATATATGTGACTCATTTAACACCACAAGTTTGAAAGTCTTCTTCTTTAAACTTAAAGTGTCCAGTCAAATAGACATATCAACATCTACATAAATAATTTAAAATAAAACTTAAAACTTAAATTGATAACATTGCAAATTCAAAACATACAAACTTGAACGGCGAAATATTGCAAATCAAAAGTTCAAAACATACAAATTAAACGGTTAACATCGATGGACAAATTTAAAGAAGAGATAAACTTCAAAGTTCAATTTCGTGCCTTTTCACAAGTGCCTACGCAACACACCGGTACCTCCCTCCACCCCCCACCCCACCTAATAGGCTAATACCCGGCGCTCCGGACTTGTGGAGATATATGTCACCACAATGTTGACATTTACATGCTCCTCGTTTACTCGCTCAAAATACATCCACACCGCACTTGAAGTTGATCTTCGAACTCGAGGAGAAGGTGGAGGTGGAGGATTATCCGTGAAAGTTAAAAGTAGTAATGTACACTAGTTGAATAGCAAATTTAGATAAAGAGAGAATTGTGGAAGAATTGTGTGAAAATGAAGAAGAATGGAGGGTATTTATAGTTTGAAAATATGACCAAAGTGTAGTTATTCATAAATTTAGGGGTTCAAATAAATTGTAACGACTAGTTTTGTAAATTTACAACGGCTAGCTTTTTGAATTTGACAACGACTAAACCTTTTTTTTTTTTTTTTTTTTAGTTTAGCAATTTTATCATTAGATGTAAATGTTAATTTTATTATTATTAGTAAATGTAAATGTCTATTTTTGTATTAGAACTTTTTTTTAAAAAAAAAGCCCGACCCACTAACTAAAACCCAGCCCGGCCCGGTTAGCCCGAGGTGTAGCCTATCCGGCGGGGAGCTAAGCCGACACCCTTTTTTCCTCCCCAAGCCCGGCCCGCCTACGGCACAGCCCGGCAGACGAGCTTAATTTGTCCCTTATATAGAGAATATAAAAAATAAAAAAATTGCTATAAAACTTAGTAACCCCGACGTACTACCTATACAACTCATTGTACTCTAATATCTTAGAAAGTTCCTTTCCTACTATGTACAAATTAAAATGTGTTGGGTTTGAAATACATGTTTTTTGTGCGGATTGTCCTTCAAAAGCACTAGTCTTTAATTTTTGTCCCTCAAATTGGTGGTCTTTTTGTCCTTCGTCTAATACCCCGAGGTTCTGGTTTCGAACACCAGCTCAGAAAAAAAAAAGAATTTCACAAGGTAGAGGTTTGGATTCGCAAGACAAAGTTTTGCATGCAATACTCTACCCACAGGCAGAGTTTGCAAAACTCTCCCTCTCATGCAAAACTCTGCCTTAAGGTAGAGTTTTGGCATGCCTGAAGGCAAAACTCTACCTTAAGGTAGAGTTTGACTGCAAACTCTACCTAAGGTAGAGTTTTAAACTCTGCCTGAAGGTAGCAAAATTCTGCCTGCAGGTAGAGTTTGCAGGCAAATCTCTGCCTTGCGAATCCAAACTCTACCTTGCGAATTTTTTTTTAATTTTTAACTGAGAGGGTTCGAACCCAAAACTAAGGGGTTCTAACGAAGGGAAAAAATTAAAGACTAGCCCAAAATAGGGCATTCCTGCAAATTGCCCATTGAAATATGCCTCAGTCAAAAGATAGCCCAATGGATACAACTAAGTGCAAACAGAATCATTTGATGGCCCAAACGTTGCATTAGCCCATTCTTGTTATCCGGCCCAACTCTTAGTAAAATCCACATATGTGGAGAGCAATATAAACAAAGCTTATGTTGTATCTCAATTTTTTTTCACATCTCTTTCTCTTCTCGCTGACAACTTTGTCGGTGAGAGTAGCTCCGACAGATTTTTCGACAATATGTTGCTCAAGTTGGAGCTCGGACATCGAACTCCTAACATACCCAAAGAATACTGATGAAGCCAAAGCTTTACTAAAAAGATCGACAATTTGAGAAGAAGAGGGGACAAATGACATTAATTTTTCACGAACATGGCAGTCTAGTTTGACATATTTCGTTTGTTCGTGAAAAACTAGATTGTTGGCAATATGTATTGCTGCATGGTTGTCGCAGTGAAGAAAAGTTGGAATGGAAAGGGAAACACAGAGATTCCCTAGGTTAGAGGAGCTTAGGAAGCAACTGGCCAGAGCTACTTGATGCCGATCACATTCGCCCATCGAAGCACCCTTCGGCACACCGATGTTGTTCCAAAAGAAGGATGGATTGTTGCACTTATGCATAGACCACTGAGAGATTAATAAGGTTATTGTAAAGAACAAGTACATGATCCTGCTCATTGCTGACTTATTCGATAGACTTGGACAAGTCAAATACTTTACCAAGGTGGATTTCCGCAAGGGTTACTACCAGGTTTGGATCGCTGAAGGGAATGAACCAAAGACAACATGTGTGACGAGGTATGAAGCCTTTAAGTAGTTGGTAATTCCCTTCAACTTAAACGATGCACCTGCTACATTTTTCACCATCGTGAACAAAATCTTTCATCCCTACCTTGATCAATTTATGGTAGTCTACTTTGATGACATAGTCATCTAGAAGAACACCTTAGAGGAGCACGTGGAGAATTTCTAAAGGTTTTCCAAATCTTGTGAGAGAACAAGTTATACATCAAGAGGGAGAAGTGTGAGTTTTCACAATCAAATTAAGGTGCACTTCATGGGCCATGTCATTAGCAATGGCGAGATACGCACGGACGAGGCTAAGGTATGGGCTATCTGGGAGTGGGAGGCAACTATAACGGTAACTTAATTGAGATCTTTCCTTGGCCTTGTTAACTACTATCATTAGTTCATCAGTGGCTATCCAGCCAAGGCAAAGACCATTGACCTAGTTGTTAAAGAAGAAGAAACTGTGTGTCTAGATAGAGTATACTCAGAAGGCATTTGAAGACCTTAAAGCAGTTGTGATAGAAAAGCCAGTTTTGGCATTGCCTAACTTAGCCAAGACGTTCGCGGTGCATACAGATGCCTCAGACTTCGTCGTTCGAGGTGCATACAGATGCCTCAGACTTCGTCGTTAGAGGTTTCTTGATGCAGGATAGACATCCTATAGCATTCGAGAGCCGCAAGTTGAACGAGATAGAGAGGCTCTACACAGTACAAGAAAAGTAGATGACTGCCATTGTGCATTGCCTTCGCACATGGAGAGATTACTTGCTCGGGTCGAGGTTCGTGGTCAAGACAGACAGTATGGTCACTAGCTACTTCCAGACACAAAGTAAGCTCACACCAAAGAAGGAATGGCATGACTTCTTGGTCGAATTTATATGCTGGAGTATAAAGGCGGGCAAGGGTAAAGTCATGGCTGATGCCTTAAGTCCAAAGGACGAGCTTAATGCCAGCACTTCAACAAGTTGTGACATTCGAAAGGCTATAAAGGAGGGCATGCAACATGATTCAACAACCAAGTAGGTTATGGAGTTACCCACCTAGGGAAAGACGAGGAGCTTTTGGGTAGAAGATGGTCTATTGCTCACACAGGTTAGAGCGTCTATGTGCTAAAATTTGGAGACATTAGACGGTGCATAATGAAAGAGATCAACGACACCATGTGGGCCGGTCATCCAGGCCAACATCGCACTAAGGCCTTGGTTAAGTCGGTCTACTATTAGCCACACATATGGGGTGATATAGAGTGCTACGTACAGACTTGTATTGTGTGCCAACAGGACAAGGTAGAGCAATAACAACCTAAAGGAATTTTGGAGCCATTACCAATTGCGGAGCGTCCTGGGGAGAATGTGACTATTGACTTTATCACTTGTTTGCCGAATTCTAATAGTTATGGCACTATTATGGTGGTCGTGGATTTTTTTTTTAAGTAAGCTAATTTCATGCTGTCTCACCAGGTTGTACAGCCATGGAAGCCATCAAGATATTCTTTAAGAATGTGATGAAGTATTGGGGCTTACCAAGGCATAACCATTAGTGACCGAGACCCTCGATTTACTGAGAACTTTTAGAGAGAGTTATTTGGCATCCTTGTCACAGAGTTACACTTCTCAAGTAGTTTCCACTAGCAAACGGATGGACAGATGGAGCGGACCAATGCCTTATTGAAGTGCTACTTGAGGAATTATGTGAACGCACATTAAAAGGATTGGGTAAAGCTCTTGGACATAGCCTAATTTTCTTATAACTTGCAGCATAGCGAATCCACGAGGCATGAGCCATTTGAGCTAGCAACAGGTTAGCAACAGCAAACTCTACATTCACTACTAGTCGCGTTCAAGGGGAAAAGTTTAGGGGCTTATCATATGGCCAAAGGATGGGAGGAGCAGCTTGACAGTGCTAAGTCCTATATGGACAATACAACTAAGGAGGGAAAAAGTTATGATAAATTCCACGAGGCATCCCACGAGCTATAGGGTTGGGGACATAGTTATGATAAAGTTTAACCCCAGACAGTTCAAGGTACTACAGGGCATGCACAAAAATTTTATTTGCAAAGTACGAAGGACCCTTTAAGACCCTTATCAAGGAGGGAAAAATATTATACAAGCTTAACATGCCTTCACATCTTAAGATCAATCCTATCTTCCATGCCAGCATGCTTAAGTCGTACCATAAAGACAAGGATAATCCAAGTAGGGGCTAATTGTGTTGTGCGCTTATTATTACCAATGCCTCTAATGATCGGGAAATTAAAGTTATTAATGAGTACCAAGCTAGGAGAAAACAAGGATAAAACGCCACCTCCATGTTCCTCATCTACTGGGAGGGGCAATCACCTAAGGAGGCCACATAAGAGTGATACAAAGACTTATTGAAATTCAAAAGACAAGATCGGAAAGCTTATACAACAGCAGGTGGGCGAGTGTAATGACCGCTATGTCATCATGCCACTTTGGCGCCACCTGGCACAAATTTTGCTTGTGTGGAATACTTACATAAGAAGGAGGCTAGCACTTGTGGGAAGGTTCTAGAAGACTATGGAGACCTCTCTTGGACGACCTTAGATTCTTATGAAATTAATTTCTAAGAAAGTCCTTGGAATCTTCTAGCCTTGTAGAGAATTCTAGAGAGGAGAACTTGTAAATATTGAGGGACTTGTGTAACAATTATTATTTATCCACTAGCCTCTAGATCACTAGTACATATAGGGGGCCATTCATTTTTAACTCATCAAGCAAAATCAATGAAGTACTTCTCTCTAATATAAAAGCTTCCCTTAGCAAATTTCTCGTCTTCCTTAGCTATCATTTTCTTTGCGATCTTGAGTGTAGTAATCTAGGCTTACTTGGCATAATAAGATCGTGAGCAAGTTGTGCATGATCGTGACCAAGTTGTCAAGTGTCGTACATGCGCTTAGTTTAAGACTAAGGACATGACAATTTATAGTATATTAAGACACAATTTTATCAGGTCCGGGTTACGGGTGGATCTTAATTAGCGTGTTGGGTTGATACACTCAACTAGACGACTAGATTCATTTATTATGTATATATAATCACTCTACGTCTTTTCCTACATGACATGAAAATTAAGTAACTAATTATATGACATTATGCTAACTAAGAAATCTAGTGAGAGAAAGAGGCTTTTCCTATGACTATGTACTTTCTAAGAGATAAAGCTATTGTTAGACTTGACTATATAGAAAAGAGAAATTCAAAAGTGATACTAGTGGATCATTTTCATTACTTGATTGATCAGTTAAGGAATTAATTTCGTCGTGAAATTAAACGATTTTGTGACAAATGAAATTGCTGAAATATGTAATATGTGATAAATGATACGATCATAGAGGTAAGAGGATAAACATTTGTACTATCATTTAACTATACCTATAAGATATGATATCTGTCTGATTTAGCCAGTCATGACTATTCAATTGGGGGTAATTACTTCTAGTAATAACATAAAGGTGAGGAGCAGCAAGCATTGATAATATTTCAGTAATCACACCTGTACGCTGGTTTAGCAAGTGACAGTTTAACTGCCGATACGGACTTAATACCCTAGCGAGCTACTACTTTCCAAATAACAATAAGGGGTCACTTTATAAATACAGGGATTACAATGTAGGTATTAGTAATGCACAGATTATTTATACATGAATTAGTAATATAAACATTATTTCTTATTAGATGTTTGATAAATTGCACTATAATTAGATATAGAAGATATCATTTAAATTTAAAAAATTAAACTAAATAATTCTTATATAATATATCAATCCGAATTGAGGACGGGTTTTTAGGGTTAGCTCACCCTCTGGGGGGTGGGGGGGTGGGGGGGAGGGTCACGATCCTTTAAGATATTTTTCTTAAAACTAAAAAGTATCGAGTTATAATTATATCTTTGGATGTTTGACCTTTATTGATTTCTAGGGAAAATAATAAGGGTAGTTTTGTTCTTGTGGT
Organism: Lycium ferocissimum; assembly: GCF_029784015.1. NCBI lineage: Eukaryota > Viridiplantae > Streptophyta > Magnoliopsida > Solanales > Solanaceae > Lycium > Lycium ferocissimum. The sequence goes on from NC_081347.1 coordinate 54,146,392, forward strand.
ACTTTATACATGTATAAGTTATACATGAATTTGTTGTTCCATGTTGTTATAATACACCAATCGTTGCATTAAGTTAGACTAGGATTAAGTTATACACGATTCAAATTACAACCAAACATTGGAGAAAGTTATACCAAATTATATGCGGTCATACTTTTCTATAACAACATCCTTACATAACAAAACCTCAATATTACATCCTAGTTTTTCTCGAAACTAATCTTTTATGTTATATTTTACCTTTGCATAATAGTGTTTTACAGCAACGTGACGTAGAATCTCTATTATCGGTATCTTTCTTTTTAAAAATTAATCATCTATAACAATTATCTTTGTTTTTTTGGTACTATTATAATAACCATCTTTATAGAAATAGAATCTCTAAAATTAATTACCAATAATAGGTAGAGATTTTGACCAAATATTTATTACTTTAATACACTAATTATGAAAAAGAATATCATATGAATATATATATATTTCCATCATTAAAAGATTTCCTTCTTTATACAAAGTGTGATTAAACTTAAGATTTGACACCTTTTTAAAACATAACAGCCAAATAGTACTTAAACGTCAAATGTTGTTGTAGGTGCATAGCAGCCACTCGCTATAGCAGTCAAAAAATCTCTGATCGAACGATGTTATTATAGAGAGGTTTGATCCACTAGGTGGAAGGAGAACATTTTTGAGTCATTTTTAATATGTTAAGACATTTTGACCTTTTTCCGTTTTATTTATTATCGTAAAAAATCGTGTCTATAGTTATTTTTTATTACTAATACTGCCAACATTTATATGTATTAGGATTTTTGCTTGATTTTCTTACCATAGTTGACTTTTGCTTTTCTCGAGAAGGAAAGTCAAAATATAAACTGTAATTGTTTTTACTTTTCTTGAAAGAAAAATATAATTTTCTTCCATATTTGACTATCTTGGAGGAAAAGCTTTGGATATCTATAAATTGAACTCCTTCCCACAACTTGAACACAATAACATCCACAATGTAGTCATTAAAGAATGTTGTTTATGGGAGGATTTTCTCAATAGTTTTATAATTTCTTTTATATTAGCTTTTTCATATGTAGGTCAATTGACCAAACCATATTTGAAAAGAATATCCCTCTTTTAGTATATTTTCTTTTGTCCTCTAATTTATCGATGCTCAAGGTTTGCAATTGTTAGTTTTTGCATGATGCCATGTTATTCCGATCCCAACAATATGGAGTATAACTTTCTCTGGTTTCCGAATCTCTTTCTCTATTTCCTAGGGGTCATTTCATTTGAATACAAGTTATGCTAGGGTTAGTTAAGTTGAGACTAGTTATACTGGAATTAATTATGTTGCGATTAGTTATCCTGGTACTATTGTTTTTTTCCTTTTTTTTTCTTGACTGTTTATTTTGTTGTATTAAACATACCATGCATTACATAAATACCAAAAAGTTGTTTGTCAACAAAGTACCCTCCACTTTATTTAGTATACAAAGGGTTTGAGGGACCTCAGGCGTATTTTTATCATTTTCATTATTTTATCCAGGGATAACTAATTTGTATCGTTTGTGATTTTTGCCTTTTTTTTTCTTCCTAAAATGACCCTTCTCCTAGCTTCCTTATGGTGTATTTGACTTGCGGGGATGGGTGGTGCGATTCCCAAGCATTCGGGTAAGTTTTGGGTAGAAAAAAGGACTTTTTGGAAATCCTGAAAAGTATGGTTGACCAAAGTCAACATCGAGGGTAAACGAGTCTTTTTCGAAATTTTGTTGATTCCATTAGGTCCGAAATGTCATTTATGACTTAATTGAGTAGTTGGTTCGGTTCCCGATGGACTAGAGAGTATTTTGGACCTTTGATTGGACGTTTGGCTGTGGAGTGTGTTGGAGTTGACCTCGATCAACGTCGGGTCAAGAAGACCTCTTGTGATTGATTTGAGTGCATGACCAAATTCTTTGCATGTTTTATGACTCGTTTGCATATTTGGCTTGTGTACGGGAGGTTCCGGATGAGTTTCGGGTGTTGGATGGAAGTTTGGACTTGGCTGATTTTTGTTGGTTTGTGGTGTCTCGGACCTGCGCAAGTTGGGCCGCAGGTGCAAGGAAAGGAGAATTAGGCTAGTCTCGCACTTATGAGAAAAGGGCTGCAGGAGCGGGGCTGCACCTGCGGACTTAGGCTTCTTAAGTGGACCTCGCGGATGCGAGGGTATGGGTACGGAAGCAGGCCCAAGGATGCGAGAAATGGTTCGCACTTGCGAGATTGCTGGGCAGATTTAATCCCTCACTTCCCATTTCGAACTTAGACAGACATCTCATTCTCATATTTGGAGCTTAGGACCTCCGGTTTGGAGAGATTTTGGAGGGGTTTCATAAAATTCTTACGTGGGTAAGTTTCTAATTCTCCATTTATAGCTCTGTCACGATCCAACTTATTGGTCGTGCGGGCACCTACCATATTACTAACTAGTAGGCGAACCCTTACCAACCAACCCAAAATTCAGCCAGTTTATAAATAGAAACTTCAAATAATCACAATGTTCAAAAGTAAAAGTTCATACAGAACTACGTTTTTAAATATAAGAAATGAAAGAACTTCCGAGACCTGTCGACAAGTACAAGAGCTCCTACTACATAAGGAAGACAAAATAAATGACCCGCGGAGTGAGATGAGCGAGGCTGTGAGGAGATGCTTGTGTCCGCACAAAAAACTTGACTTAAACTGCGGCATACCTACCCCCAAAGGATGTAGCAAGAGTGAGTATCAATACACCACGCGTCTTTGGTAAGCATCATGAGGTCGACTAAAGATTGTTCATGTGACACAATATAAAGTCGATAAGATAAGTAGATAAAATCAAACGACCATAAGGCTCTCGCGTGGATTCTTGTAAGTCGCGAACTTGCACCTTATACTCCCCGGTTATCCACTTCTCTTATCCCCCCAAAAATTTATCGATTATCTAACTAGTCATTGAAATCCCTTCCTCTTCCCCTTAAACCAAATTTAAATTTGTTTCTCCCCTTTTCATTAACATCTAAAAGGTAGTAATTCTGGGCCCTTTGCCGTAAACTTTTTTATCCATTTTAAAATAAAATATGATGCCTCGGGACGACTCCCCGTTTTGTTCTCCGCTTACCCTTGATACTGCCACCTCCCTGCCCCCCAAAACTAAAAAACACCTCTATAACGGACCAGATTCCAAAAATAAAGGCAACGGTTGAAATATAATGCACAAGGCCCCCTCATGTTGTACTACATGCTAACGATGTCTTGCTCGTGGGTTAAAGCGGAGGACCCTGGTGTCCTGGACCCCAAATCTTCCGGATAAAAACC
>NC_081347.1:54149818-54183786 GCF_029784015.1 Lycium ferocissimum
AGGAAGAAAACCCGGCAGGGAAAAGGAGAAAAAAATTATTATTATGTCGTATTAACAGCAGTTAAGTGTGGGAATAGTATTCGGAAGATCAACCCTCGCCACCGTTTTAGTTTAGGGTCGGTCGGTGATGCTGCTGAGTTAACGTTGATTTCTCATATTCACTCTACGCTTTTTGCACCCTTTTGTGTGAATATTCGGTTCCTAGAACTAGCGGATCTCGTGACTACGCCAGTCATTGAGGACACTTTTTCGGAGGATTCGGGGTGAGCCATCAGTTGATCTATAGCACCGATTTCCCCATCTATCTTTATTTTTGTCTTTCCTATTCCTAGACAGTGTATTCGGGTGTTATACCAGACTTGTATTTCCATTTTGGTAATTCTTGTACTAGTGATACCAAGGTTTGGGAGTTGTAGTACTAATTCCGTATTTTTTATTTTATCTATGAGACTTATTTAAGACCATTAAATGGCTTGTTTGATTATTCCGCATGTTTTACTTTATTTAATTCGTATAAAAAGGATTGTGGATGGCTTACCTACTTGGTGGGAGTAGGTGCCTTCACGGCTTTGCAAATTGGGTCGTGACATAATCCTAGTACTATTATTTCATAATCTCACAGGGATAACTTACACAGTACTATTTCTAATCCTGATATAACTTATCCTAAAATTAATAACCAAACAAAGCACAGAAAAGGGTCAAAATTACCCCTTGACTATCGGAAAAGGTATAAATATACCCTTCATCCACCTATTTTGCTAAAATTACCTCCTAATTACATTTATGGCTCACTTATGCCCTTTGACTAATGGTCAACACCGAAGTAACAAAATAATTTATTTAAATTCCACATGGCATTTATTACTGGTCCAATTTTAAAAGCTGACACAATTAAATAAATTCACCCACTCGATTTTCTTACTTACCCGACCCGACCGAAAAACATAAAATATCACCGGAAAATTATTTTCGTCAATTTTTGCTCTACTTCCTCATCTTCTTCAACCTTACTAAAAAGAACCTAACAATGATATTTTTGAGATTATTTACTTTTAAGTCTTTCTCTCAATGAAGTTAAGATCACGTGGTAAATACGAAAATGTATGAAGCAGATCTAATCAAACAGGAAAATAAAATTCAACATGTTCATTAAACCCCATAACCAACTGAAATCAGAATTAAGGTAAATCACTAGAAAATGGCTTTACCATCTTGAGTAACTAAACGGAAGCACTTTGGTTAATAAACCGATCCAATTCCCCAGCTTCCTTAGCAAAATAGCTGCATCGTGAAAGTTATTTGAGAAAGCTTGAAGAAGATAAGGAAGTAGAGCAGAAATGGCCGAAATAATTTTCCGGTGATATATTTTTTGTTTTTTTGGGCAGGTTTTGCGCAGATGGGGTAAGTAAGAAAATCGGGCGGATGGATTTATTTATTTGTGACAGAGTTTGAACTTGGACCAATAATTAAATGCCATGTGAAATTGAATTAATTTTTTTTAATTCAGTGTTGGCCAAGCAAGTCAAGTTAAGTGGTTAAAATATAACCAGAGAGATATTTTAGCAAAATAGGTGGATAAAGGATATTTTCGATAGTCCAGGGACATTTTTGACCCTTTTCCGAACAAAGAATAAGCCAGCATGCCAAATTTAGACTTTTAGAGTATACTCATTTGCATATGATCTTTCCCTTTCGGTCTCTTTTGCAGCAGTAAATGCTTATAAGCTTCCACCTGCAATGCTGAGGGAGTACCAAAAAATAAAGAATGGAGGACAGGAAAATACTGTTAAGTGCACTGTTTTCCTGATTTAGCAAATAGCATCATTCAACAAGAAGGTACGAATGTTATAATAACTATTGTGTTTAATTGTCTGAATCCTGGCATGAGAAGCACATTTATTTTTGTTCCGGAGGATAGAGATAGATTTTATTGTTCATTACAAATAATTTTAAGTTTATATCATTAATATTAGTATTATTTTCTTTGTTTCTTGTTCTTCTTGTTATTATATGTTTCTTGTAATTCGATTATGCTTAGTTAGTTGTTATTACTGTTCCTTTTCCGGAGGACGAGAGGAACGAGATGGATTTTATTGTTCATTACAGATAATATTAAGTTTATACTATAGTAATATTAGTATTATCTTCATAGCTTCTTGTGCTTCGGTTCTTGTTATTGTATGTTGTTTTTTGTAATTCGGTTATCATATTATCTAGCTGTTGTTACTATTCCTTTCTTTCAGAATGCCACATTATGTTTTCCTATTATTTGTCATGGCTGAGTTCTTCCCTTTCGTATTTTCTTTTTCAAAAACTGCTTTGAAAGGCTTTCTTTTTCTCGCCTTTTACCGAAGTCCTATCTAAAACAATCTCTACCTTCACAAGATAGAAAAGTAGCTGACACACTATCCTCCCGTATTAAGCCACTTGTGGGATTACACTGGGTTTGTTCTTGTTGTACAAATAATTTCAAGTTATATGATCCTTTCCACAAGAGATATATTTGAAAAAATGCAAGAAATTGGTAAATAAAATACGAGTGATCTTTATAAGATCGTTGTCCTTTATTCAAATTAATTGGTTATCGAAGGTCATAACCAGCTCTATTAGTATTAAGCACATATCCGAATAGATGGGATGCCTTATTGCTTTCTACGGGGGCATACGTAGATTTTTTTTTATTCCACAAATGATATCTACATTTAAGAAAGCAAGCAAATGAGCAAATTTTTAGAGTAACGATTATTATCATGTTCATAAGATGCAACAAATATAAATGTCCTGAATGAGTTTCTAGAATTAGCGGTCACTCTAGTTTAATAAATGTCCTTGATGAGTTTCCGGACTTAGCTGTCAAGCTAATTTTAATGCTATAAAGCGATTCAGAGTGATTTCCCCCTGTAAAATTACAAATAAGGTTATTTGGGCTTTTGTTTTCTTTAGATGGATTACAATTGATATTGCAGTATCATTTGACTATTTGAAATCATTTATGCATTAATATAGTAAGCTGTTTGTTGTCCAAAAAAAAAAAAAAAAAGTTTGAAAAAAACAATCGTCTCGAAACGATGCTGTCTCAAGGCTTATTTGTTAAAAGAAAGATAAAAATCAAATATGTGCACGTAGGAGTTTCGAATATATAAATTTTCTTGAACAAAAATCCAAATTACCGTTGAAACTAGGGGGAGTTTGCTAAAAGGCCACTTCCAAAACATAATTAGCTAAAAGGCCATAAGTCTCAAAGAATGGGAGGAAAGGCCACCATTTATGACATCATCATTGTCAGACGCGTCACTTGACAACCCTAGCCCCAAGTTTTGAAAATTACACTTTGGTCTTACACCCCCAACATTTTAATTACCCGAAACAAAAAAAAATTTCCCTCCAAAAGCTCCCGATTTCTGTAATTTTCAAATCTCATTTTCGGTGAAAATTTCGACTTTTCACTGAAAAATCAGTCCCCAACGACCGAAAGCTTCTACATTTCAGCCATTTTAAGTAAAAGCTGGTAGAAATCGTTGAGAAGCAGCTTCCCTCATTGTTGTAAAAGCTCACTTTTCCGGCGAAAATTCTGACCTCATTCCGACATTCCATCAATTCTCCATTCAAATACCTCGGGTTCAGAATCGGGTAAGAGCTTTATCCACCTCGCTCTTTTTGGTTTGGCATCCGTAAGTAAGTACATTCGTTCGGTAAGACCACGATCCATCGACTTGACCATAGACCAAAGTCACAGTTTATTATAGATTTATTATGGCGTCGATTGCAGAATATATTATAATAGGTGGTGATTACATGGGTAAATGGGAGGAGACCCGAAAATGTTGGAATTGGAATTTTGTGAGCAAGGTGACAGTGTCGATGGCCTGCGTCGCAATGGCACATGTAATGACTTGGTTATGAGCGTAATGGAAAGCGGGGAATTAAATTCTGAGCCTAGCGACTTGTGCATTAGTTATATGATTAATGCTCTACCCACTATGGGAAAAACCCATCCTTCTTAACAAATGATAGGCAGGTGGGATTGTGCATAATTGATGTTGCTGCTGATGGTTCTAGGCCTATTTTAAGAATAAATGTTGTTGAGAGGTCTCAAGTCGGTTCTACATTAGTAGCCCCACCCCAACCCCACAGACCCACCACTGCCACAACTGCCAGCCGATGACGCTTCAATACAACATAAGGGCATGGGTGATCATTTAATGGATGTGGATGATCCTAATAGTGATGAAAAAAAGTGTGATGGAGATGATGGGGATGATGGGCATCCAAGTAGTTCACAAAGCAACCATAACTTCAATGATGGAACAGCTTTTTACAATGGGCAACCGTTTGAGAACAAGGATTATTTGAAGGTTTTATTGAAGAAAGCTGCAATAAAGACCCCGTTTTGTTTTAAACCGAACAAAAGTAATAACAAATATTATAAGGTGGAATGCACATCTCCTAATTGTGGTTGGATGTTGCGGGCAAGAAAGTACGAGAACTCGGATATGTTTCGCATTTACAAGTGCGTTGGTGATCACACTTGCGGGGTTGGACATGTTACGAGCACTCATAAGCATGCCTCGATAGTTGTCCTTGCATCAGTCTTGATGAATGATTATTGACAACAAAGGAAATCCAGAGAACGGTTTTCAGGGAGTTTCATTGTAAACCAAGCTACTGGAAGTGTTGGAAGGCAGGTGTAATGGCTAAGAACATGGTTAGGGGGACACCAGAGCACGGATATGCTTGCTTACTTGCTTATTCTTACATGGTTGAAACTTTAAATCCAGGTTCCAGAATTCGCATTAGCCTTAATGATGCAAACATGTTTAAATATTACTTCGTAGCATACGCAGCTTCCATTCGAGCATATACCCACATGCGAAAGGTTATTGCCGTTGACGGCACACATTTATACGGCAAGTAAGAGGGTGTGTTGTTGTTTGCCGTCGCACATGATACTGAGAACCGTATCTATCCAGACTTGTGCATCACCTCTGATGGGCACAAGAGCATAGCAATGATGTTTCCAAAATTTTTTAGCATGCTCATCATGGACTATGCATGAAGCATCTTGGTGATAACCTTCGAAAAAAATTACCAATGTGGAGAATCTCTTCATGTATACTATCATACAGCAAAGGCATATGGTTATCAGAAGTTTAGTGACCATTTCATCAATTCAGGGATAAATGCCTCGAAGCAGCTAATTGTCTCGAGTTTGATATTGGATTTGACAAGTGGAGCAGGGCACATTTTCCAGCAAACAGGTACGGGGTTTTGACCACAAATATTGTTGAGTCGCTAAACTCAATGTTGAGGGATGAAAGAGAGTACCCTGTGACTGCCTTATTCACTTCCAGGAGGTTTGCTGAAATTTTCAAGCAGAGGCATGCAGATATGAGCGGTTCAATCAATTTATTTGTGCCTTCGGCTGAAAAGACGATAAGGGAAAAGATGAATGAGGGCGACTCCTTGTTTGTTGATAATATAAACGAGGATGCCAACGAGTTCACCGTAGTCAGCAGTGGCTTACCTGTCAAAGTCAATGTACTAAACAAAACATGTTCTTGTAGAGAGTATGACTTGGTGAAATTACCGTGCGCTCACGCGATGGCAACCTGGAGATTGAAGTACGGAGATGATTATGGTTCAAGCATCTATGAGTATTCCTCGCCTATGTATGAAGTTCAGTCTTACATTCTTGCATTTGCTAAAACTATTTATGTAGTCCCTCCAGAGTCAGAATGGGATGTCCAGATAAGTATGCAAACAAGTACATTCCTCCACCCTCTCACGACCCCAAACTTGGAAGAAAGAGAGAGAATCGTATTCCTGGCATCGTATAATCTTTCAAGTCCAAGACAATTAGAAAGGGGAAGAGAAACAAGTGCTCGATTTGCAAGGGAACTGGCCACAAGAAAACAACATACCGATATTTGAGAGAGCATCCCACTTGATTGTTTTCCATTTCAATGTAGTTTTGTTGTATTAATTCTGAATAATGAATCCCAGTTCAATGTTAATCAACTTTGTTTTAGTCTATCATAGATTATAAATGGGTTTATAATATACCAACCCGTTGTTTTAAATTTTTCATTGTTCCGATATTAATCATCATTTTGGAGGGCTATACTCCCCAAGTAAAACCTTTATTCATGCGGAACTGACACGGTTTAAAACCCGTAATAAGTAATTTTAAAAAAGCTGCAGGTTTGACGTCTAATCACACCGATCAAATACAAAATTAAACGCCACCTCCATGCCCAACGCCACACTTCTCTCATCCATTGGCCGACGGTTCACTAAATTGATGTAACTAGTCTATATATCTTTTTCAGTCCATATTTCCTCCATTTTATAAAAAACTCATACCCCATAGAAACTCAAAACCTTCATCTCTCAAACGGCAAGAGGAATCCAAGTTTGCGTTGCTAGGCACCCAGCTTTTCAAACTCCATCAACTGATCTTCTCTTGCTCTACAACGACTTTGAAAGGCTCTTTAGGGGCTTGGAGAGGACAGGGAGAGGCTTGAGAGGTCTCTCCGCGGGATCACACAATTTCTGCGTGTCCTGTTGGAGATGAAAAATGTTGATCCTGATGCCATCATCACCCCACCCCCTTTCGTAACCCCCTAGTTTAGTTGTTTAGTCTTTTGTTTTTATGTATATTTTTATTTTAGTGAAAGATTTTTGCAAAGCTTTCATTTGTGAAAGTTGTAGACGGAAGCTTTTGGGCTTTCATATATGAAAGCTTTTAGGTATTTTTGTTCTTTTTGTTGGGGGTTGCAATGAAATGAAATCTATGGTTGCTATACATATTTCTTGTCTTGTGTTTCATTTATTTCCCATTTGTTTTCTAACCGTCAAAATGAAGCTAAGTATGCTTGGTCTATTAATAGACGTAACATATAATTAACAACTATGATCTATAATAACTCATTGACAAGAACTATTAGAGACCATTAAGGTTGCTTATAAACCATAGTAATAAAGGCAACTGTTGGAATGAGAAGTCTGCTAAATTTGCACAAGCTTAACAGACCCCAAAAAAAGGGGCAAACCCCACCCCAAATCTCAAATCTAAAAAAAGGCTTAAATAAATAGAATAAAATAAATAAAAAGACTTGATACTATTTAAACATTATAATAACACTTTAATACATCATGTGAGAGTCCCCATCCATTAGACACATGATAGAATAAAATAAATAAAAAGACTTGATACAATTTAAACATTATAATAACACTTTAATACATCATGTGAGAGTCCTCATCCATTAGACACATGAACCTAAGAGTTTAAGCACACATAATGATCCTTAAATCACTAATATTAGTCTAAAAAAAGCATAAAAAGAAAAAAAAATTGATATTATTTAAACATTATAATAATACTTTAATACATCATATGAGAGTCTCCATCTATTAGACACATGATCCAAAGAGTTTAAGCACACATAATGGTCCTTAAATCACTAATATTAGTCTAAAGGGGCATAAATAAATAAAATAAAATAAATAAAAAGACTTGATACAATTTAAACATTATAATAACACTTTAATACATCATGTGAGAGTCCTCATCCATTAGACACATGAACCTAAGAGTTTAAGCACACATAATGATCCTTAAATCACTAATATTAGTCTAAAAAAAGCATAAAAAAGAAAAAAAATTGATATTATTTAAACATTATAATAATACTTTAATACATCATATGAGAGTCTCCATCTATTAGACACATGATCCAAAGAGTTTAAGTACACATAATGGTCCTTAAATCACTAATATTAGTCTAAAGGGGCATAAATAAATAAAATAAAATAAATAAAAATACTTGATACTGTTTAAACATTATAATAACACTTTAATACATCATATTAGAGTCCCCATCCATTAGTCACATGATCCAAAGAATTTAAGCACACTTGTTGAGGTCTTTATAACAAGGTTATGCCTTGAGAACAATGACTTGTTGTCAGACTAATTAGATAGTAGTGATATAATTACCATTATGTGTGGTTAAGCTCTTTGAATCATGTGTATAATGGATGGATACTCTCATATGATGTATTAAAGTGTTATTATAATGTTTAAATAGTATCAAGTCTTTTTAATTATTTTATTTTATTTATTTATGGCTTTTTAGACTAATATTAGTGATTTAAGGACCATTATGTGTGCTTAAACTCTTTGGATCGTGTGTATAATGGATGTGGACTCTCACATGATGTATTAAAGTGATATTATAATGTTTAAATATTATCAAGTCTTTTATTTATTTTATTTTATTTATTTATGCCTTTTTTTAGATTTGGGGTTTGGGGTTTGCAAGATAAACAAAGCAAATGAAGCAACATATACAGTCAACCTCTCTATAATGGCAGCGTTTGTCCGAAAATTTCATGGCTGTTATAGTGAGGTGTTGTTATATATATATACTGGCATTTGATGTTTAGATCTCGTTTAGCTGTTATAAATAAAAGTACACAAAAAATCATTTGTCTGTATTTTTTATGTTACAAACGAAACCAAAATACTTGTTAATTTTAAAATCTCAATTGAGTTTCATATTTCATTCATTGAAAATTGAAAAGACAAATAAATTACTAAGAAATCCATACCTACTTGTTCCGTAATGATAAATAATTAAAATCTAAGGAACATATGTATTCAATTAACTGAAAATTTAAATATTATAAGTTTGACATAAGAATTCTACAATTGTATGTTGCTTCAAAAATTTCAGTCTATTAATAATAATATAACACTTGAACTGACGAAGATTTTTATTCATACTTTCAACAAAAGAGAATTCAATAGCTTTCCCTATAAGGCTGTCTAAGAGCTTAGTAGTATAATTGAGGATTTTTACATATTTGTACTTGAAAATTTACTATGTGCATGACATTAATGATGATTATCATAAGTACAGTCAAACCTCTCTATAATGACAGCGTTTGTCCGAAAATTTCATGGCTGCTATAGTGAGGTATTGTTATGTACGTATACTAGCATTTGATGTTTAGTTATCATTTAGCTGTTATAAACAAAAGTACACAAACAATTATTTTTATGTTATAAATGAAAAAACTGTACTTGTTTATTTTAAAATTTCAATTGATTTTCATATCTCATTAATTAAAAATTGAAAAAACTTATAAATTACTAATAAATCTATAACTAGTTGTACGATACCGATAAAGAATTAAAATCTAAGGAACATATGAATTTAAAATTGATTGAAAATTTAAATATTTCAAGTTTGACGTAAGAATTCTATAATTGTTGGTTGTGTCGTAAATTTCAGTCTCTTAGTGATAATATAATGCTTGAATTCACAAAGAATTTTGTCCAAACTTTCAGCAAAAGGTAATTCGATATCTTTCCCTTGAAGGTTGTCGAAGAGCTTAAGAGTTAACTCTTCTATCTCACCCCAGACTCTTCATTAACACTTTCGTTGTCACCTTCTGCATCTGCTGTCTCTTGTTCTTCCATTCCAATCACTTGTACAATAATCTCTTCGTCAGTGTAAATTTCAAGGACTGGAATGTTGCATCAAACTCCATACAAGTGGTAGCATCCATTGCTTGATTGGTGTTATTAGATGGGATTTGGGCTATAAGTGATGACACACTATCAACATCCTCAACAAGTTCTAAATTTTCACTACTAACATTGGGGTTGTCATATGTAGTTAGAATTCCGGTATTTCTCCAACAATGGAACATGGTAGAGGTCTTAACATCATTCCATGCTTCTACTAGATTGTTAATTTCTTATCGTAAGTTGAAGTTGTTGTCATTTACTATGTGCATGACATTAATGATGATTACCATAAATATTTTAATATTTTTTTTTATACATAATATATTTCTTACAGAATATTATTACACATTATTTAAGTATGGCTGTTATACAGAGATAATTTTACAAAAAATGTATCTCTATAAAAAAAATGTCACTGCTATTATAGGTAGAATATTGTTATAGAGAAGTAAAATATAACGTGAAAAATCGATTCCGGAGAAAATCAAGTCATTATAATGAAATGTTGTTATAACGAATGGCAATTATAGAGAGATTTGACTGTATTTTAATATTTTATTTTTGTAGATAATATATTTCTACAAAATATTATAATACAACATTTGAGTATGGTTGTTATGGAGATTTTTACAAAATATTATAATACAATATTTTAGTATGGCTGCTATAGAGAGGTAATTTTACAAAGAGTGTACCGCTATAATGAATGTCACTGCTGTTATAGGTAGAATATTGTTATAGAGAAGTAAAATATAACATGAAAAATCAGTTCCGAAGAAAATCATGCTTTATAGCGAAATGTTGTTATAACGAATGACAATTATAGAGAGGTTTGACTGTAGTAGTAAAAATTGAAGAATAAGATACTACACGAATATTAAATAATACTGTACTTATAATTACTTCTTTATATTTTGAATCCCCTTCGTAAAAAAATTTGCTCCCCCACTGATAACATGGTTCGTCTCTTAATGGATCAGATGGTCAGCAATAGCATCTCACTTGCCAAACAGAAGCGACAACGAGATAAAGAACTACTGCAACACCCGTTTGAAGAAGAGACTAATCAAGATGGGATATGATCCCATGACTCATCAACCAAAGAGTGATGGTTCTAATAAGTCCATTAATGCCGGTCTCAGCCACATGATTGAATGGGAGACTACTAGACTTGAGCTTCCGAGTTCCATTACCGACGGATTGGCAGAGGTTTTTCCAGAATATGATTGTAGCCAAAACCTTGGAAACTTCTCAAGTGGACATATGGATAGCTTCTTTGGGAATTTTGAAGACAACAAGAGTAATTGGAACAACATCGCACATTTGGTGACTTCACCAATTGGATCTCCATTATTCTGAGTATTCATCATAGTTTTGGATGATTGTACTTATGCTCTTTTTTCTGAATTATGATCAATGTGGTAAGATGGATGAGATCTTTCTACACTTAATTAAAGATTTTGAGTTTGACCATGAGGAATGGAATAACTGTTGGGACTTAAAGACATGAGCTTTAAAGATGGTGTAGTGTGAATTGGGAAATGGTGGGAAAATAAAATGGAGGAAAATGAAATTCAAGTAAAGTTCACTTTGCAAAGGAACTTTGTCCCTCATTGGTGAGGGAAAACACTTCTTGTGTGCTTATATATAGAATCACCTCTTCTAGCTCTTAAAGAGTTGAGAAGAAGGACTCCCCTCACGTTATCGTCCTCGCTCGGCTTCGAATTCGGTCAAATGATCTGATTGATTGATAATCTTTTTGGACCAAATTTATTTTCCAAAAGCCATTATTTATTTTTGTGGAATTTAATTTCGTGGAATTTAATTTTCCAAAACGGTAATATGGAATTTAATTTTCCAAACGGTAATATACCGAACAAACACTACTGAACAGGCATGTCTTCCCAAATCGTGGCTATAAATTCTGAGGTTATGCCTCATTTTTCAGAACAAACAAAACTGCATTTTTACTCCCCTCTCTCTTCTGCATTTTGCATAATTTTTCAAACCAAACAGTAAGTGTCCAGTGTGATTTGCTACCGACCTTTGAGTTCGCTGAAGTTCTGTAATTTGCATTGCCGCTATTACAGAATAGTTTTTCCGTTCTATCCTGGGAGAAATTAATCCAGTAACCTTGGCAACTGTGAGGGGATTAGATTTCTTAAGGACACACAAGAAACTTGTGGGCTCGGAAATTTCTACTTCTTCTATTTTCTGTCCTTAACATTTTTCCTGTCTTTAGATTCTTAAAACAAAAGCTGGTTTTGTTAAAATACTGTCTTGAACAAATAGACATAACAAGCTTAAGAAATCTAATTTTTATTGTTTAATCTTCTGTATTCTGTGTGTTGGAGATTAAAGTTTTCATAACTTTCTACTCCGCTTTTGAGATTAAAGTTTTCACACTTTCTACTCACTTGTTTACTCGATTCAAAGAATTTAAAAACTTCATCAAGTAATTAACATTTCTTTTTCAGTTCGAAGATATAAAAACGTTATTGATTTATTAACGTTTTGCTTTCGGTTTGAAGATATAAAACTTTCACCGATTTTGTTTAATTCTGTTTGTGTTTGTCAACAGAAATGGGAGACCAAACTCCAAATTTGAATGCTACTGCTACTGCCACACCAATCCCCGTGGTTGGTTCTACAAGCAATGTTGCCTCCTTCAGTCGTGCTGCACCGGCACCCGCTCCAGCAGAGAAGCCCGAAAAATTCACCGGGATTGATTTCAAATGATGGCAACAAAAGATGTTTTTTTTACTCAACGACTTTAAGTCTACAAAGGTTCATTAAGGAAGAAGTCCTGGGTCTACCCGAATTAACTCCTGAAAATGAACGCTTCGTTGTGATCGAGGCTTAGGAGCACTCGGATTTTTTATGTAAGAACTATATACTTAGCGGACTGGGGGATGATCTTTACAATGTCTATAGTAATGTGGAAACTTCGAAAGAACTATGGGATGCGTTGGAAAAGAAATATAAAACGGAGGATGCCGGATTGAAGAAGTTTATAGCTGCCAAGTTCTTAGACTACAAAATGGTAGATGGAAGTCTGTTGTTACTCAAGTTCAAGAGCTGCAGGTTATCATCCACGATCTCCTGGCTGAAGGTATAAGTATAATTATGTTATATCCCGCATTTTCAAAGCATGAGCGTGACACGTGCTTCCTTAAAAAAAAAAAAATTGAATTGACAATCATGTTGTTGCTACATAATTTAAACTCACGTTGATAGTGTTGTATCCCGTATTTTTGAACGTCGGATTATTTGTAAGCTGAGGTGGGGCTCACACATCGAGATTTTTTTTTGGAACATCTGAAAAGTCATATGAATCACATATGTGAAGTTAAACACAACTCACGAAGGACCCTTGGGCCAAATCAAAGTAGAAGCCCCTCCAAACGAATATTTTTAAGAAAATGTTTTCGGGTGACCTGACTTCGAGGGGCAAAAATGGTATTATAAGTTTGGAATTTGGAAAAATATCAAGAAATATAAGTTGTAGATAATTGAATTAGCTTTCCAACCATAGGTCATGGGATCCAAGGTGACGTCTGGACAAGGAGATATGAACGTTTTAAGTCCGAAAGGTCAGGTGGGCTAGGCCCAACTCCGGGCCCAACCGGGTTAGGCCCATGACCCATGTTATATAAGTGATATTTTAGCACTTCCCTCCTCATTTTCAGACCTGGAACAACCAGAAAATTCTGGAGATAGAGAGAAAAAAAAGCCTTGGAGAAGAAAAATCAATTTTGACCAAAAGATGCCGAGAACTCCCCGAACCCCGAAGCCCATGAAGGGAAAAGTGTTGTCATCTATTGCGTTGTCTTCAATTTGAGTTAAAAATCAACCAAGGAGGAGGGTGATAACGTGGTGGCTGAATTCTTAAGGTATGGATAAGGCTCCTTTTCATTGCTAACAAGTTTATTTAAAGTTTTAACGGATTAGAACGGGAAAAATAGCGATATAAATTCGTCCGTTGGTATTGTGAATTATGGAATGAGATTTGAAGAGAATTTTGGATGAAAATAAATGTAGTTAACTTGTAGAATGTGGAGGATGTTTCTATTGATGTTGTTAGTATTAATTTCGACTTCGTTACGGAAATAAAAAATTATGAAATAGTTATATCGCGAATTGGTTGGTTGGAAAATTTGGAAAATAATGTGTGGGCTATTCTATGGAATATTTTGGAGTTGAAATATTATGAATAATTGTTGGTGTTGTTGTTGATATTGTGGCCGAGTTAAATTCTCGGGCGTTGTATTTACGGGGGAGAGTCTTTGCGGAAATTTCGGTAGACAAGTGCTAATTTAAGATTGAACACGAAAATCCTTATAGTTAACATTTGGTAAAAATGACCATTTGTAGATTACTGGGCGAAAACAGAATTGAATGCGGATGAGCGTAAGGCGCAACTAAGGTATGTAAGGCTTATCTCTTCTTTCTTTGGCATGTCCCGGTTGTAATAGGCTTGATTACAAGTCTCGGGGACGGTTCTACTCTTAGAAATCCGAGTGCGACTTTGGCCCTTTTTCATTCAATATAATTGAATTAGATTTTCTATACTCTATTGAAAAATAACTTAAACACCCAAAACTTTCATAAAAGGAACCGAACTACCCTAAGACCTTCACTAGGTGGCTCCATGAAGCCTAATGTTCGTAAATTTACGTATGCCACCTTGGCTTGACCCGAGGTGGGCCCGCAATCCCAGGACCTATTTGCATAGTTCTATTTGTCTTATTTCCGTACGAAAATTTATGGAAGCCTTTGGCTATCGTTGCGAGTTTGTTATAAGTATCTAGTAACTCTGATATAAGCATTTGAATGCAAGTATTTTGATACAAACATTTTGATATACGTATTCTGATATGGATATTATGTTATGAGTAATCTGATTTGACGATTCTGAAATAAATACTCCGATAAGTAATTTGATATGAATATTTTGAGATAGGTACTCCGACATAAGCGTTACGATGCGAATACTGCGATGTGACATGCGGTTCGAAATAAGAAATGCGGTATGAGTAATCTAATGTAAATATTTGGCCAAAGTATTTTTACTATAAGTACTATGATGTCGGTATTTTGATATAAGTTTTCTGTCATGCGTATTTTGATACAAGTATTTTGATACAAGTATCTTGGCATAAAATTTTGAATATAAGCATTATCGTTTAAATAATCTGTATGAATGCTGCGATAGTATGATGTGTTCGGTTACCTTGTGGTATATGTCCGTCCCCGGCTACCGTGTATATGGAGTATGATATGCCGGTCCGAGATCTTGTGGTATATGTCCGTCTCCGAGATGCCGTGGCGGAGTTCGAATCGTGGTATATGTCCGTCTTCGGTTACCGTGAACGGTTACGGGGTGCTTGTGGTACATGTCCGTCTCCGATTCACGGTATATGGATTATGATGTGGTCGGTTCCCGGGTTCTGTGGTATATGTCCGGTTCACAAAATACACGTCTATGTTATGATATGTTCGGTTTCCCGGCGTAGTGCCCGTACGGCACCGTGTGTATTATGATGCATCGTCCGGGTTTCCCGGTGTGGTATATGTCCCCGGGTACCGTGTGTATGTTATGATGTGTTGTGTTATGGTGACCATATTTCGTGCCTTTGTGCATGCCTTTGATTTCATTATTTATGATCCGAAAGTAAGCGTTTTGATCTTACGGATAAGGTACGTATTTTAATACTTGACTCGACCACGATTCTCAGTATATCAATCTTCGGCACTCGATCATGATAAGGCTACGTCCGATATACATTGCACATCGATTAGATTATGATTTGTTAGTTGCATTCCCGTACATTTGGATTGGCTTATGATTCCGTTACAGTATTTCTGGCTTTACATACTCAGTACATATTCCGTACTGACCCCCTGTTCTTCGGGGGTTGCGTTTCATGCCCGCGCCAGGTACACCCGTTAGCGGAGTTTTGCCGAAGATGATTCGGCGGGATTGGCGAGCTCCGGTTTTCCGGAGCATTGCGAGTACGTGCTCGTATGCTACGATTTACGGTTTATGTTAGAGACTTTGCGAACGAGCGTCGTGGGTATTGATTATACATACGTATGCGGCTCCATCCCGGTGATATGTCGATTATGTTGTGTAATGAAACTTTGTATAATTATAGATTCGTTCGATTTAAAGGCTACGAGAAAAGAGATTGCTGAAAATTTTGCTATGTGTTTTATCTTATCTGATTTAAAAAAAAAAAGAAAAAAAAACGTTTGGCGTGATTTTGTAGGCGGTAAGAGTCTGAGGGTTCGGTCGGCCCTAAGTAAGGGTCGGGTGCCCATCACACCCTAATAAGGTTAGGGTGTGACAAATTAATACTTCTGCGAAAAGTTATAAGTGTGATATTACTTACATACTATTTATTGTAGGTTTGGTGATTAGTGGCGCGTTTCAAGTTGCGGCAGTAATAGAGAAGTTGCCTCCTTTATGGAAGGACTTCAAAAAATTACTTGAAACACAAATGAAAGGAGATGACACTGGAAGATCTCATTGTTCGGTTGAGAATTGAGGAAGATAACAAGGTGGCAGAAAAGAATGCTAGTGGGAGATCAGCAATAGAGGGAGCACATATTGTTGAAACTGCTCCAACAAATCCTTAAAAGAGGAAAAGGCCGTCAGGACCAAGGAACTATACCGACAAGAAGAGATTCAAGGGAAACTATCACAATTGTGGAAAAATCGGACACTAAGCTGCAGATTGTCATGCTTCGAAAAAGGAAAAGAAAAAAGGTCAAGCTAATATGATTGAAACAAATGAAAAAGTTGATGACTTATGCGCTATGTTGTCTGAGAGTAACCTCGTGGGAAATCCTAAAGAGTGGTAGATCGATTCTGGCGCCACTCGCCACATTTGTGTTGTCAGAGAAGCATTCGCTTCATATGCTCCCTCAGGACCCCATGAGGCCATTTTTATGGGAAATTCTGTAACGGCCAAAATTGAAGGTTATGGAAAGATATTTCTGAAAATGACTTCTGGCAAGGTGGTGACTCTCAACAACGTCGGTCATTTTTCTGAAATTAGGAAAAAACTAGTCTTTACCGGACTTCTAGAGAAGAATGGTTTTAAGGTGTTTATGTTTCAGAAAAAGTTGTAATAAGTAAGAACAAGATGTACGTAGGAAAAGGTTACCTTACAAAGGGCCTTTTCAAACTAAATGTAATGGTCGTTGATAATAATAAAATTTCTGTTCATCTTACTTGCTTGAGTCAAATGATTTATGGCATTACCGTTTAGGACAAGTCAATTATAAAACCTTGCGAAAAATGAATAATTTGGATGTATTTTCTAAATTTGAATGCGATAATTTAAAATGTAAAATCTGTGTGGAAGCTAAGTATGCGTAACATCCTTACAAGTCAATTGAAAGGAATTCAAATCCTTTAGACTTAATTCACATAGACACATGTGACATGAAGCCAACTCCATCTCGCGGTGGAAAGAAGTATTTCATTTTCATTGATGACAACACTCGTTATTGCTATGTTTATTTACTTAATAGTAAAGATGAAGCAATTCAAGCATTCAAGCAATACAAAAGTGAAGTTGAGACTCAACTTAACAAAAAAATTAAAATGATAAGGAGTGATAGGGGCGGCGAATATGAATCTCCATTTGAAGAAATTTGTTTGGATTATGGAATTATTCACCAAACAACTGCCCCGTCCTCTCCACAATCCAATGGGATTGCAGAAAGAAAAAATAGAACATTAAAGGAGATGATGAATGCCTTACTGTTAAGTTTTGGTTTACCCCAGAACTTGTGGGGGGAAGCAGTTCTTACAACTAATAGAATACTTAATTGAGTTCCCCATAGCAAAACACAATCCATTCCATATGAGAGATGGAAAGGAAAAAATCCGAGCTTGAAATACTTCAAAGTGTGGGGGTTTCTCGCTAAGGTACAACTTCCTAAATGCAAAAGGATGAAAATAGAACCGAAAACCGTAGATTATGTTTTCATAGGATATGCCACCAATAGCAAAGCATATCGGTTTCTGGTTTACAAATCAGAAAATCCCGACATTCATGTTAATACGGTAATTGAATCAGATAATGCAGAATTTTTTTAAAACATTTATCCGTATAAAGAGAAAGTTGAGTCATCTAGTGAAAGATCTAAACGACCTCAGAAAGAGATAAAGGAAAGTACTCCTAATGAGGAGAACCCAAGACATAGCAAACATCAAAGAACATCTACTTCCTTTGGTCCAGGCTTTTTTACATTCTTAGTAAAAAACAGCCTTAAACTTTTAAGGAAGCAGTGTCTTCTTCAGAAGCACAATATTAGAAAAAGGCAGTTAATAGTGAAATTGAATCCATTTTAAGCAACCAAACTTGGGAGTTGGTTGATCTTCCTCCAGAGGACAAACCTTTAGGTTCCAAATGGATTTTCAATGGAAAAATGAAAGATGATGGCACTATTGACAAATATAAGGCAAGACTTGTTGTCAAAGGTTTTAGACAACGAGAAGGCCTTGATTATATTGACACATACTCACGGGTAACGAGAATTACATCTATTCAGGTGTTAATAGCGTTGACTGTCGTGTATGTCCTTCAAGTTCATCAAATAGATGTTAAAACAGCCTTTTTAAATGGCGATTTGGAGGAAGAAATATACATGGAACAACCTGAAAGGGTTTGTGGTTCCTGGAAAAGAAAATAAGGTGTGCAGACTTGTTAAGTCACTTTATGGACTTAAACAAGCACAAAAACAATGGCATGCGAAATTTGATAAAACAATGTTGTCAAATGGATTTAAGATTAATGAGTGTGATAAATGTGTCTACATGAAGATCACTTCAAATCATGTGGTCATTATTTGCTTGTTTGTTGATGACATGTTAATAATGAGTAAAGACATTGCTGACATTAATGCTACTAAGCGTATGCTTGCTAGCAAGTTTGATATGAAAGACCTAAGAGTTGCCGATTTAATTCTAGGAATTAAAATTCACTGGACTCCCAAAGGCCTAGCATTTTCTCAATACATCAAATGGTACTTGAAAATTTCAAACATTTGGAATTTAAGGTAGCACGTAATCCAATTGACTTAAACCACGATTTTGTGAGAAATAAAGGTCAAAGTAAGTCTCAAGTGGAGTATGCTCAAGCGTTGGGAACTTTGATGTACATCATGAATTGTACATGGCCAGATATAGCTTGTGCTATAAGTAAATTAAGCTGATACACAAGTAATCCCGACCAAACTCATTGGATGGTATTGAAACGAGTTTTGGCATATTTACAATGCACACAAGACTTGGCTTTGCACTACAATTCATATCCCGCAGTAATAGAGGGATATTATGATGCAAATCGGATCACCGGATCAGCAGAAACTAAGTACACAAGTGGATACATTTTTACCATTGGTGGAGGAGCAGTGTCTTAGAAATCATCCAAAAAAACATGTATTGCCCGCTCTACGATGGAGTCTGAGTTCATAGCTTTAGTCAAAGTTGGTGAAGAAGCTGAATGGCTCTGGAATTTCTTGGAAGATATTCTATTTTGGCCCAAACCTTTGGTACCTATATGCATACATTGTGATAATCAAGCGACAATAGGAAGGGCTGGGAGCGTTATGTATAACGGCAAATCTCGTCACGTACGACGAAGACATAATATAGTTAGATAACTACTCTCTAGTAGAATTATCACAATTGACTATGTAAGGTCAAAGGATAATGTGTCGGATCCACTTTAAGGCCTAGCTAGAGAGGCGGTTGAGAAATCATCAAAGGGAACGGGACTATGGCTGAGGACAAGTCAACATGGCAGTAATTCTATTTAGAAGACCGGAGATCCCAAGATCTAGCTCCAAGGAGATTAAACTAAGTTATCATTGACGGTTCAACATTGTCGAATCATTTTTTGGTCTATTCTCATGATGAAGACAATGTTCAGTACCAAGGATAAAGCATTAAGGCTTTTTAATGGTTTCTAAGTTTGATACAGGGTATATCAAATAATTTTTCTAAAGGATTACACGCTTAGGAATCACATATGTAAGTGTGCAGTGTAAGCTGCTTCAAGGAAAATTCTGTAAGGCCAATTCTCTACGCACTTACGAAACCAAGTGCGATTCATGGTTGAAACGAATACAACAATGAGAACTAAAGACGGTTCAAGGGTTAATTGTGTGACATGTGGTTATCTAGGTATACACCAAAGTTTAACGGTTCAAAAATATCAAATCTACCGATTGATCGAGTATATCCAACATGTGTTCACTATGAAAAGTTCAAAGGGAAACCTACTTATCCAGCTGCAATTAATCCTTGCTTGCAAATCACACAAGTTTTTTCAAGCATCATATAGCCATTCCCTAGTCATGTGGGGGATTGTTGGGATTTAAAGACATGAGCTTTAAGATGAGTGTAGTGTGAATTGGGAAATGGTGGGAAAATAAAATGGAGGGAAATGAAATTCAAGTAAAGTTCACTTTGCAAAGGCATTTTGTCCCTCATTGGTGGGGGAGAACACTTCTTGTGTGCTTGTATATAGAATCACCTCTTCTAGCTCTTAAAGAGTTGAGAAGAGGGACTCCCCTCGCACCGTCGTCGTCGCTCGGCTACGGATTCGGTCAAATGATCTGATTGATTGATAATCTTTTTGGACCAAATTTATTTTCCAAAAGCCATTATTTATTTTTCGCGGAATTTAATTTTCCAAACGGTAATATGGAATTTAATTTTCCAAACAGTAATTTACCGAACAGACATTACTGAACAGACATGTCTTCCCAAACCGTGGCTATAAATTCCGAGGTTATGCCTCATTTTCCGAATCGAAAAAAAATTTCGAACAAACAAAAGCGTGTTTCCAACTCCCCTCTCTTGCGCATTACTAATTTTTCTATTCTATCCTGAGAAATTAATTCATAATTTTTCAAACCAAACAGTAAGTGTCCAGTGTGATTTGCTGCCGATCTTTGAGGTCTCCGAAGTTCTGTAATTTGCATTGCCAATATTACAGAATAATTTTTCTATTCTATCCTGGGAGAAATTAATTCAGTAACCATAGCAACTGTGAGGGGATTAGATTTCTTAAAGACACACAAAAAACTTGTGGGCTCGGAAATTTCTACTTCTTCTAGTTTCTGTCCTTAACATTTTTTCTGTCTTTAGATTCTTAAAACAGAAACTGGTTTTTTTAAAATACCGTCTTGAACACATAGACATAACAATAACTCCTTGTAGGGGTCTTCCGCTTAATTATCTTTATGCTGCTGCGTCAATCTGTATTATAATTATCGATCAATAAATTTTGCCGGATAGCAGATGGTCGTAACAAAAACATCAAGACCTTATATTAAATTCTTTCTTATAAATGGTCTATTGGTTGAAGTAAGTTGTATTTTATGTTTATGACAATAACTCAATGGGGTCTACATTTGTTCATGATTAATATAAGAAAATTTCATGAACAAAATGAAATTTCTCACTGGGACCACACTGGGTATGTTGTTGTTGTATAGTATTAATATATAGAGAAAATTTCACAAAGCACTATAGTTTGATGGCTATTTACAGTGCGCAGCTACAGTTTGGATAATTACCGTTCGTAGCTAAAGTTAGGGAAGCAGTAGGAGCTCACCGAGGCGAGAAACCTTGCAATGAGGGCCAGATGGGTGAAGACTAGGCACCATTGCATGCACATGAACACCAGCGCGCACGAGGACGTTAGATGCCCAGCGTACCTCGTGGCATTGCGCACTAGCGCTAGTGTAGTTTGGGTGTTGGTAGCAATCTGGACATTTCACAAGAAGGCTCGCAGCACCTGTTGCAAACAAGAAACCACGGAGTGAAATTTTCCTCTAAATATAGGTACGCAAGGAGAGAAAAATGCATGAAATTTTAGGGCCTTTTTGGAATTCTAGAGAGAAAAAGAGACTCTCTCTCATTCATATACGAGGTTAATATTCTTAGTGCGATTTTAATTGATTAACGTTTATTAGGTATAAGTTCTTATGAAGTTGAGAAGATATTCAAGCCAATTTCTACTCAAAAGCGGAAAGAAATGAAAGGAAATTTTTTTCTTTGTTGGTTTTCGAGTGTTATTGGGATTTAGATCCTTTCTAGGAAAGGATTAGACCTAGTAATATAAATGCATGCTAGCTAGGATTTATTAAGTAGGACAGAATATAAAACCTAAGAGTATTCAATCTTGTAACTTACTTTCTCCCTTGATATTAATAAAAGTGTCGGCCGTTCTCCGTGGACTAGGATCACATCGATCCGGATCACGTTAATTACTGTGTTTTTATTGTTTCTGTGCTAACTATTGGTATCAAAGCCTACAAGTCGTGAGATCTAAGAGACGAGGAGACTATGGCATCTATGAAGTTTGAGGTAGCATATTTTGATGGGCGAAATAATAACTTCAACATCTTGAAGATCAAGATCATGGCATTGCTACGGAGAGAAGGATCAGTCTATGCTTTGGACGACTCGTATCCCGAAAATACGAAAGAGCCCGAGAACCAGAAGATTGAGATGGATGCGTTTAGTGCAACTCAATTATCCTTATCAGACTGTGTGCTATATGAAGTCAGTACCGAGAAAACAACTGCGAGTTTGTGGAAGAAAATTAAAGATCTCTACCAGAAGAAATCAGTAACAACTAGAATGTTGTTAAGGCAGCATTTATACACCTTCAAGATGAAGACAGCTACAACTTTACAGGATCATCTTGATGCTTTTAATAAATTGGCTATGGATCTTACTGTTGATATTAAAGTGGGAGATGAAGAACTAGCGTGCACTCTACTGTTTTCATTATCACCGGCGTATAAAGTGTACTTGCTGGAAGTGTGTTTCCGCAAGCTTCTGAGTGGTACACTAGGCTAGAGTTAGTCTAGGTGTATTAGTGGTCCTTGGCTAGAGCTAGTCAAGTGGAGGTGCTTGCAATCGGAGTATTGCAAGTGTGGAGTGACTATGGGGGTTAGTTCCTAGGTTGCAAAAGCGTTATTGTAAGGGTAAGGGATTATGGGAGTTAATTCCTAGCTTACGATAGAGTTGTAACCTAAAGTTGCTCGGTTAGTGGAGGTGAAATCATACTGAGGTAGGTCGTGGTTTTTAATCTCTTGAGCAAAGAGTTTTCCACGATAAAATCGTGCCTTCTTTACTTACTGCACTGCATAAGAGAACTGGTACACAACCAGATCCCTCATACATTATTTGGTGGACGCATAGCCTCTAACAATTCTCTTTGTAATAACTTAAAAATAAATAAGTCACATGAACGGTTCCGGATAGACTAATAATTAAATAACTCCTCCGAGCTTATAACAGTGTGGATTTAGTTTGTGTGTGTCTATCTCTCAGATCTATACTTGTATTTTTCCACTTCTAAGTCTTCCCTCTTCTCTCTTCTCCAGCAAGAAAGGGATAAGTCATTTCAATTTGGGATTTTCCCTGTTAAAGTCAAACTCATATTTATTAAAGCTTGGAAAGAAGAATTTTTAAGGACTTGAAAAGACCATTAAAGCTAGTTCCAGTTTATCGATTTGCATATTTGTTATTTGTTTCGATTGGGTTATATTGAGTTTTATTGGAAATAGCTTAAGGAGCTTGAATATCAATTTTTGAGGTGTTTAGAGATAACGCGAGATAGAATTGAGATGGTTTTTAAATTGAAAACTCGAGGTTGAACAAAATTCCCTTCATATATCCCGATGTTTATCTATATATATATATCAGTGTGTATCACCCTATATATCCATCTATCTCTTTTATATAATGTATATTTATATATATCCACGAAATTCTTTGTGACATATAATATATACAATGTTGCAATACACGTTAATTAATACAATATACAACATGATATGCAAATGTCATAATAACGCATTCCAGGTCTGAAATTTGACTCCAATCTAGCCCAAATTGCCTCCAATATTTCTCAAATTTGGTACATAACTTAGTCTAGGTATATTCAGCGAATCTCGACCACGCCCACTCAAAAAGCTGTTACAGTTTCTGATTCAACTTTAATTGCGGTTTCAAAATTTATATTTTGGTGAAATTTTTTCATTGATGAACTGATTCGGTGATTTCAGAGATGATTGAGACAACGAAGGATCAAATGAATAAGTCCAATTGGTGGTAGGTGCATAAATTGTGCATTATTGTTAAAAATTAGGATTTGGCTACCCGCTGATAATTTTCTTGTATATTCTTAAACTTGTCGGGTCATTTGCTTTTTCCCCTTATTTTGTATTGTTCTTTAATTTTTGTCCCTCAAGACAAATAATTTTTCGCGGGGTGTAAGTTATCCCATAACAGCGAGGGTTAATAGATAAAGAGAAGAGGGTGGATAACTTTCCAGATAGAAGGTGACAACCCTAATGAATTGACTGTTTATATTTTCGCTTCATAACATCTTACATGCTATGCCAGATCCCTTATTAAAAGAACTTATGTTCCGCTAGACATAAGTTCGATTTTGAAGAGCAAACATTAAAGACCAGCCCATCTTACCCATTTACATTGTAACCCAAATAAGTAAGGCCAATTTGCACGATTGTCGGGGTGGTCTTTAATTTTGTCCCTCAAATTGATGGTCTTTAATTTTTGCCCTTGGCCTAAAATACCCTGAGGTTCTGGGTTCGAACCCCAGCTTAGCAAAAATAAAAAATAAAATGGCAAGGCAGAATTTCGTAGCAAAATTAGGCCTATTCGGGCAAAAGTTAGGCCTTAAGGCAGAATTTGTCTTGAGGCGTAAATAAATTCTGCATTTTTTTTAATTTTTTTTTACTGAGCGGCAGCTGGAACCCAAAATCTCTAGGTGTTTTCGGTCACTTTTTTAAGTGAAGGCAAAAAATTTAAGATAGCAATTTGAGGGACAAAAATTAAAGACCCGTGCCTTTGTGCAAAACAAACATTTTTTTGAGCGGATTGTCCTTCATTTGGGGTGGTCTTTAATTTTTGTCCTTCAAATTGCAGAATGCCCATGTGCAAATTCTGCCTGAAGGACAAAAGTTAAAGACCACCATTTTGAGAGCTAAAAATTAAAGACCACCCCCAGCGAAGGCCAATCCTGCAAATTGCCCAAAAACAAATGAATAACTAATTGGAGACGGCCCATAATGTTGGGCCCATATGACTTCCTCGCCCTCACTCTTTCACACTTCTAACTTTCTTCTAGACTTTCAACACGCTCAAAAACACCAGCAAAAATGGCTCTAAGTGCAACAATCCGACGAACCGGCGGTTCGATCGCCGGCGTGAACTCCACTATCCGTCGATTTGTCCACGTCACTCCCCGTCCGGCGCCACTAGATAACGTGGTTAATTTGCCGACGGCCACGTCACCGTCGTTAGTTTTACCTGAAAATGACAACACTAACAGTAACATAGGATTCATTGGTGGGTCCATGGAACTTATGGCTGTTCCTAAGAAGAAGGTTTGATTTCTCAAAGATATCTTTTTCCTCTTATATTTGGCACCTAAAATGAATTTGTACTTTTAATTAGTCACTCCCTCTGTCCCAATTTATGTGATACTTTTCGTCCCCCGATATTCAAACTGCATGAACTTTGATGTATTTTTCACCAAATTGATAATTGGAAAAGTTGCAACATATCTAGTTTTCAAATATATAAATTTTAATCTTAAAATATTGAGCTAATCTAATCCAATTTAGCTTCAAAGTTTAGTCAAATTAACTGTTAAAAGGCGAAAAGTATCACATAAATTGAGACCGAGGGAGCAAAACTTTAAATTTAACTCTGTGTATGTGAGTGTCATGAAGTGTTGCTGGTCTCACCTCAGGTAAAGTTATTAGGGTCGCAATTAGGTTCACGGCGTGCTTTAAATAGTCTAACTATGATGAATGAATATTTGGAAGATTCATATATCTGTCGTTTGACGAATTTGAGACTTAGACATAGTTGATTGAGTTAAAATATCCACTAAATTTAAACACATTTGCTATTGTGTGTGTTCATCTTTCCGAGTTGATAGTTCAGTAAATTCTCCGTTTCAATTGATGTGATGGTGTTTGATTGGACACATAGTTTTAGAATGAAAGGAAGGTTTTTGAAACTTATGACTATAAATCATCTCATAAGGGTAAAACTAGAAGTTTAGAGTTAAGTTGTTACTAAATATAGAAAATATCTGGGACTGACTAAAAAGGGAGTGTCACATAAATTAGGACCGAGGGAGTACTTTCCTAGCGCGTTTGTACTTTGTTATGCAATCTGGACATCACTTTCAGGATTAAGTTTTCTTGTGCTAGCTTGGACTGAGGCATAATTTTGTTGTTATTGTTTGTTGCGGTAGCTTCCTTGCATATCATTCTGCTTTGACAGATTAGGTTCACTATGTACTCATTTATCCATTGCTTTACTTGCATTTGTCATTGGCAGGTCATTTTGGTTCTGTAAAGGGATAATAGTTTGGAAGAGTTTACACATTTCATTTTTTGCCTATTGTGGTTTGTCTGCTTTGTGATCGTATTCTGTAGTTGATACTGGGCTATTTTGTACTAGAAGATTTCTCTACTGGGGTCTCTCTACTACTTCTATAGCTGTTTGGCATTTTGTATTTAACATCAATTCCTGCTAGTTTATCTAAGCAACCTTGCGAAATCTTTGCACTTCCCTTGTTCCTGTTCGTTTAATTCTGTGCTCACTTGAAAACGTTATAGCTATGGTCATACTAGAAGATAACCCTTTGGTTTGAAATATGCCATCTAGGAACTAAAGGTACTTTTAACACTTTAGAACTTGATTTGGCTGTGTGGACCAGTAAAGTATGTGTAATCTCAATTTAAACTTAAGCTTAATCCATTTACTTGATATATCCTTTAGTATGATAGACATATAGCACTGAGATTGTAGGAATTATTGCATATTTGCCTGTTCATAGCAATTTGAGGCAATGCAAGCTTAATGCCTCAAGGAATATTCTGTAGTTAGCTGCAGTTTAGGATCACTTTGAACATATTCGACTGACTTTATGTGCTAAGTAGTAGCAAGAGTGATACACTTAATCACACTTTGGAGGATATATATGCTGAGAGAACTTTCCTCCCTTCTTCTTGCTAGTACATGTCTTATGCTCATCTTTTTTCTTTCCTTCCCTTTGTACCCCTTGAGTATCGGTTATAGATTGGAATATGATACTTGTTCCAGGAAAGCAAAGCCATTCTATGTGTTGCTCGGATCATCTAAATGAAAGTCGTCCTAGCACCCGTCAATGAAGTTTAGTAGTAACTAGTAAACCATAAGCATTTGGTTGATTAAAAAAAAATAAAGCCATAATTTTTTTATTTTTTTTTGTTTTTTTTGTGAGAATGTAACATAAAATAAAGCCATAATTACACGTAATTACACAATAATTATTGATCTTTTAACTTAAATAGTAATCAAGTTAAGTATTGCTGGCTAAAACAAAGTTGTATTTTAACTAAATAGAAGTTCCGATCTATACCCCCAAGTCCTAAAATTTATGTGATGAGAAATCCAACCTGTAGATCCACACCTGTGTCGGATACCCATAGCCGTATCGAGCAACACAGGTCATTGGCTTAAACAACATTAATCCTTCGTAACGCTTTTTAGTTGGTTGTGCATGCTAGCTTAGCACACTTGTTTAGATTTTCCTATTCCATCACATGTTTTTATAAAATATGTAGATGCTCTGAAGTTATGTGTGTGGGGTTGTTTGGGTTGTAGGATGATGTTCTCTTGGAGAGAGTAAGTTGCAGAATTTACATCTGATTGCTTTTTTCTTTTGTGGGTTGTGGTTGATGATGCAGACTTCCCCTCACAAGAGAGGCATAAGGAATGGACCAAAGGCTCTAAAACCCGTTCCGGTGATCATTCGTTGCAAGTAAGAGCTTTTCCAGCTAAGTAGACAAGTTTGATTTGAAAAGTTTTAACTAACAAGCAAAATCCCCAGTGTCATTTAGCCTGTATACTCCTGAATTTAGAAGAGCTGGTTTGAGTTTTTTTTTTTTTTAAATTATAAATTTTTAAAAATACTACTTTACCTGCAATCTCTCAAAAATAATATGAACCTAGATTTCAAGGGCAAATTTTAATGATTTGAATGTGGAAAACACCTTAGCCCCCAAATTTTTTTCAAAAGTAAAACAAAGAAAAAGAGTAAAAGAGGGTTATGCAATCAACATAAGGACATGATTATTTAGATAATAACTCCATGTATTCAGTTTGCATTGGGTTGCTTAGCTTATTCGCCAATGTTTGGTTGACATTTTGTTAACCTTCTTTCTGGAAGTTCAAAATGCTTTTGTTTGTTTTTCCTTCTGTTGTTCTTAAATTTGACTACTGATAAATGAATGGAAGCATTCAGTCTGAGTACTGAGGTTGAGCCAGAAATTTCTGATTGCAAAATTAACTGCTCGGAACATTTGTTGATTCTCAGTTGACAATTCCAGATCTGGGACTTCTCTAACTAGGTTCTATCATTGCATACTAGTACCAAAGTTGGTTTGATTTTAGTTGAAACATTTCAGTTTTGAAATTCTACTTCACATTTGCGGATTGAAGTTCCAATTGCTGAAGTGCATTGGTTTAACTGTGTTTTGAAGCAGATGACAGTTAAATATTTTCCAAAATCATAAAACAGAATTAATTGATAACCCTTCTACTCAGAAAAGATATAGACACGCTGTCAGAAGATGTATAATTGTGTTTCAGAATGTCAAGAAGGTTTTTATCTGCTAGCCTCATTTTCTTAGTCCAAACATTTGCCTGTTTCGAATTTGGTTTATCTTCTGTTATTATTAGCAACTCTCTTCCTCTCTAAACTCCCCTTCTCGTGAATTGTTAATCCATTCTGCCGTTCTTTTCCAGTTCTGTGTTCTTACCTTTACTGAAAAAAATCTGCTTTGTTTTCATGCTAGTGCTCATAATAGTCATGATTAGGACGTTCCTTAACGTTGCTTTTGTAAATAGATGACTTGTTAAAAGTAATGTTGTCCAAGGTGATACCTTGCTCAACTAACCACACAAGTATAATTAGTATGACCTCGTCATGTGTTTGGAAAATGATCTATCCTTGTCTTGCAATAGAACAATTCCACCAGCTAAGAAACTTTTAAAGCTGGTATTCCAAGGGGGCTGCGTGCGCTTTGCAGGGTGATGCTGGTCTATACTCTATAATAGTTAATAACGACGATGATGCTTATCTAGGTTTACGCTTAAGATGACTAGGGCATAACATCTGATTTGTTTATATTATCTGTCAACTTTATTTGAAGTGTTTGTGACTGAAAAATGTAAAATTCAGTATTTGCTCCCGATTCTCTCTGCTCTTTTTGTCTTCAACTTATCTTTTTCTTGTTTCAAATGCAACCCCTTTTCGCATAATAACGCTATTGGCATATCTTGTTGATGCAAACAAACTTGCAGGGTTTGTGGTCGAGTCAAGTTGCCACATTTCTTCTGTTGCAGCGGGATTAAGCAGAACCCTGGTGAAGACAACAATTCTACCGGTTGATCAAATTAAAGGGATCATCCGACATATTTTCTTCAATTTCAAATCCCTTTCTTTGTGGTAGAATCTTCAGTTAGAAACTAGGAAGGTTATATCATGCCACATTGTGTAACAATAGTGTAGTCATTGCAGCATATACTTAAGTCCATGTTAAGTAGCACTATATCAGTTGTTTTATCTCTATCTTCCCTTGAATTGGTGACAACTAAATGTAGCCAATTGCAGAAAAATAAGAATTAGAGACTAGAAAGGATACCAGAGGAAGTGCCACACTTCATATAGCTCTTTGGTGCTAATTACTTTGAAATAAAAGTGAACTCAATGGTCCTACAAACCCAACTTAATAAAGAAAAGGAGACCACAAAATCAAGATGTGCATTAACTAGTTGGTTTGTCAATTTGCTTCACCTCATGCTTAGTTGATTATTTGAAGAGAATTGTCTGCAACACTGGCTCCACGCTTTAATTTTTCTCTCCTGGGGTAAATTAACCCACAAAGAAAGTGGTGGTATTTCACATGTGTATCATGATTTGGTGTGTTTTATTCGTTCCATCATCAACTCCACAATCTTCAAACTTCTCCATGTATGAGTTAAGATTGTAAAGCTGAACATAGTAATCTGATTGAAGAGAAAAATTGTCTATTGCGACCAAGGAAAAACGGTCAATAAAGGAAGGAAATGGACAACCGCTTCACGAGACAATTTGACTTAACTCCACTTTTGCACTTGCAATTCCCCGGAGGAGAATTTGACACCACAACTTCAGAAGAAGGTAAGACAATGATGATGACGGTGAGACAAAGAACGCAAAAAATCACATCATTCTGTCATGTCAAAAAGATGACAATAACAACAAACCCAGTGAGGCTCATAAATGGGGTCTTGAGAGAGTAGATTAGAGTATATGTAGATTTTGCCTTACCATAATTTCACCAATTATAGTAAGTTTATTCACACTTTTTAAGACTATCTATTGAAAATTAATATGAAAATTATTATCTAAATTAGCTTTTAAGTGATCGAATTGTGCAAAAGTTCTTTGCACCTTAATTTTTTGTATTCTCTTCCATCCAATGCCATGAGAAAGAACACTTGCATCTTCTTCCCCCTTAAAATTCAGATGTTTTTTTTCCTTTTATTTTGTTAATCTCATTTTTACTTATTTAATCAGGAAATACTATTTAGTGAAAAAAAGTTCAAAAGGAAAATACTAGCGTAGCCCTAGTTATTAAATAAAAAAAGAGTATACAACATACTATTTTTTTTTTTTTTTTTTGAAAAAGAGTATTCTTTTTGTGAGTTAATCAGGTTCTGACTTGTTCAAAAAGAAAAAAGAATCTGATTTGCTAGAAGGTCACCGTATATTCATCTACCAACGCACCTGCCTCCAACCAATACAATCTAGTGGCTGACACCCAAAACCAAAAATGATAAAAAGAAAAAAAAAAATTAAAATAAAGGTCATTGACCAAAAAAAAAAAAAAAAAAGAAGTTATTCCTTATTCTTTGAGAAAAAGGGTTTAAGAGCGACAATGGGAGATCTTTTATTTCCGCCTTCATTCTCAAACCCTAGTAACTCTACCAACTCCAATACTATGTCTTCTTCAAAATCCCCACAAACCCAACAACACATTCCAGAAAAAGACACCACCAATTTAGAGTCAAAAGTAGAAAAACAAGACGAAGAAAAGGAAGAAGAAGAATGCGGGTTCTGTCTTTTCATGAAAGAAGGTGGATGTAGAGATACATTTACAGAGTGGGAAAAATGCGTCGAACAAGGTGAAAAGAACAAAGAAGACATTGTAGAAAAGTGTTTCCAAGTAACTTCTGCATTGCAGAAATGTATGGAAGCACATTCAGAGTACTACGCACCAATATTACAGGTAGAAAAAGATGTCGAGGCTAAGGTCATTGCAGAATTCGAGAAAAACAAGGAATCAGAAGGGGCAAATAAGTAATTTCGCACAATTAGAAGATTTTGGGTATGAAGGAATTTAGGAGATGTTTTGTTTTTTTGAGAATTTTTGACTAATGATATATTTATTTCCAATAATTGTAATAAAGTTGCTATAGATTTTCAGTTCATAGAATTGTATTTTTAAGTGCAAACAGTAAGTAGCATTGTATTTCCTTGATAAATTGTTTTGATATATACATGAAGGGATTTTGTAGCTCTTACCTTTCGAATATCAATGTGAAGTTATGGGCAGTATAATTATTAATTTATTGTGCCTAAAAATAGTAGGGATAATGGTCAAACCCATACTTGATCTATTACTTTTTCGCGAGTTTTATACATTAATTATTAATTTTTTTTTCTTTTCTTACCTGAAATATCACCATATATGCATTAAAACATATTCTTCAGAATCTCCACAAACCCCTTGGAACCGAGAACAATCTAAAAATCCAAGAATAAATTCTTGAAAAAGATACCATCATTTTGGAGGAAAAAGAAGAAAAGACACATATAGGAAAAATGCGTCGAACAAGGAGAAAAGAACAAAGATGACTTGTAGAAAAGTGTTTCGAAGTCACTTCTGCTAGAAATGTATGGAAGCACATTCGGATTACTACTCTGAAACAAACGGGCAATTCGCGCCCTTCGCCTAAAATTCATGAGTTTCAGGTTCAAAATTTTACTCAGTTAAAAAATTTTAAAAAAATTCGCGCGGTTGCTGAATTCTCTTTCACCTAGGCGAATTTTAGTTATGTTTAGCAAAAATCTGTAGGTAAATGCTTCGCACATATATATATATATTTTTTTTTACTTTTTTAAAAGAACTCCTTGGTTATCACTAATTAAAAGTGTCTTGCATGCACTATAAGACATAACCCAAAAGTATCTTTTCGTAAGGTGAAACTTTTAAAGAATAACTAAAGTTATACGGGACTCGGCGCAACTATAAGTTACGCTTATAAGGCAAAGTTTATCCCTAAGGAAAATTCCGCCAGGGGATACTTTTAGTTATCCTAGTTTAAAAGTTTGCCCCATAAGCATAATAAAGTATGCCGTAAGGCGGAAATTTTTTCCCTTTAAGGCAAAATAAAAGTTTCCCTTTAAGGCAAAATCAAATTTTAAGGAAAAATTATGCCATGGGCATACAGTTATGCTTTCAAAAGTCATAAGGCATAATTAGGAAAGACTTTTAGTTAAGGCTAACAAAATTGCCGCAAATTTTTGGGACTCCTCATCCTTATTAAGGAATAACGAAAATTATGCGACCGGGATCTTATCGGTCGGGATACCGTGACCAAACCTTACCTTGCGATTTTTTTTTAAAAATTTTTCGAGCGGGGTTCGAACCGGAACTCATGATTTCGCGTGAGCTCGGTTGCACGCGAAAGGCAAAATTAAAGACAGAGAATATGGGGGCAAAATTTAAAACACCAAAATGAGGGCGCAGAATTTAAAGACCACCCCAAAAGAAGGGCAGTCTGCGCAAAAAAATGGAAACAAACAGAGAATAGACAGCTCTTGTTCAATAGAACTGACTTTTTTTATTAAACGCTAAACTGGAATTACAAAGTAGTATGCAAATTAAACTGATCTAAGAAGAGAGGGATGAGAATTACTGATACAAAATTGGGATGAGAAAGTTACAGAGCAGAGAGATGAGAGATAACTGAACATCATAATACGCACAAAAACCGTTCTTTCTAACGTGGAGTTCTTAACCAGTTCAGTTGTTAATTGGGCCTGGATCCCAAATAAAACTCTCCAACACTTTCATCGGCCCAATAACCCTTAGTGGATCATCTTGGTTCACAAAATACTCACCAATACTACAGGTGGAAAAAGATGTAGAGGCAAAGGTTATTGCTGAATTCGAGAAGAACCAACGAATCGCAAGGGAATTCGGATAAGTTTGAGCAGGAGGGATTGTAATTCTGCACAATTGAAAATTTTGGGTATGATTTTTGGTTATAGGATATTTTTTTTAGAATTGAAAAGGAATGGATAGTTTTTGACTAATGATATATTTATTTCTAATAATTGTAGTAAAGGTGCTACAGCTTTTCAGTTCATGTAGGTTGTATTGTTAAGTGCAAAGGCTAATTTGCATTGTATTTTCTTGTTTATTTCTGTTTGCAAGGTGGATATTTACTTGATAAATTATTTTGATTTGTGATATACATGAAGGGATATTGTAGCTCTTACCTTTGATTATCAACGTGAAGTTATGTGTAATATATATTAATATATAGTTATAAATTTTTTGTGCTTAAAAATGTTACACCCCTTGTTTTCGTGATAGTAGAACTTATGGTTTCCTAGTCGGGTATGCCTTTGGAATAGAGACCCGAGCCCGAGTTTTGGAGATAGAAAGTATCTTACCCTGTGTACAAAGGTACCAGCAAATATTCCTGGCAATTTATAGAGTTAGAAGTTGAACGAATCGAATCGACGCGATCTGAACTGAATCAGAAAAACCTGCAGACACCAATCATCGTCGACGGGTCGTCAACATGGTTGACGGACCGTCGATGTACGGCGTCGACAGGGTCCCGCAGCCTTGCATCTGCAGGCGCAGGTTGACGGACCGTCAACATGTCGACGAGTCGTCGACCGCCTAAATCCCGAACCGGATCATTGTAGCCTTTTAATTAGGGTATAAATAGGTGGTTCACAACCTTATTTCTCATTTTTCCTCCATTCCAAATCGAAAAAACCCTAATATTTTCTCTCGATATTTTCCATCATATTAGTGAAGATTTGACAAGACCTAGGACCCGTAAACCCGAGCTTGTGAAGAAAGAAGGTTGCTTCTAGGGTATCTTCAAGGTTGTGAAGCTTAGGAGTTGAAGTTGAAGTGATTCTTGGGATTTTTGACCCCTCGAGGTATGTAAATAAATTTCTACCTTTGTATTTGAGTTTATTATCAAGGTTTTTATGACTTA
>NC_081347.1:54183886-54190000 GCF_029784015.1 Lycium ferocissimum
CCTTTTTCCATAAAATAAGACAACCCTCAAACATCAATAAGAGCACCCATAATAACAAAATCAATAAATTCTTCAAGTTAAACATTGTTTACTTCTTAAATCCTCCTTCAAAATCATCCATAACCATACCTATAGTACAACATCATATTCATTCTCATATAATATTCCTTTAACATCATTTGTATTATTCACCATAAGATTGTACTCATAACATGTCAAGAACTATTATTCAAATCAAGTCATCATTTAAGAATATCACTATTTCCATATTTGCACTCCATATTCTTCTTCCTTCCATAATCCAAGTCTTTCAACCACTCAATATTCTTAATAACAGGAATTGAACATAAAACTTACCTTCGATGATGTAGGGATGGACTTTGGGTGACAATACTTCACTTGGAGAAAACCCCACTTCAATATAAAAGGACTTCTTGATCTCTACAAACCCTACTGGGCATCCATACACTTGATCTTACTAATTCTTGGTGTTTACTCCCTGATTTCCCTGGGATATATGATAATAGGAATATTCTAGAACCTTCAAGACTTAGAGAGAATGAAATCTGAAAATTTAGATCATGACTTATCTATTTATAGCTAAAACTGGAAGGTTCCCGAGAAGCAAGTCGATGACCCGTCGACGGCGTTGACTACCGTCGACTCTGCTCGCTCGACCGAAACAAAACCTCTCGATTACGAAACATATCGAGGCTCGGGGTCGACGGTCCCGTCAATGTGTCGACGGTCCATCAACTTAGTCCGTCGATTTGTGCCTGCAAAAAAATGTTGACGGTGCACAGTGACGGTCCGTGTGTCTGCAGAATTTCCTGAATCCGTTCAGATTGCGCCGATTCGATTTGTTTAATTTCTTACCCCGAAATCACTAGGAATACCTTCTAGTACACTTGTACAAGAGGTAAGACACTCTTTACCTTACCTTCTCCAACGAGCTTTCTTCTCTTTCCTCAAATGTCTATGAAATCTTAATTAGAATCATTAAATATCCCTTCTTACTGGTATGGACATCATATACATCTTAACTTACGTTAGTCTATTCACCGCACAGTGGCATGAAATTTTTTCGAGGTGTAACAGTAATTTGCATTTTAAAGTAATATAAACAAAATATAACCAAAGTAAAGTTAGAAAAAGCCTGAGCCTTGGTGAAGCTTGGCGCTAATGACTTCGGCACAACTTGTAATTCGATCCTTGTTGGTTTCTAAATAAAGTGAAAAAGACTTTTAAAATGAGGCAAGTGTATAGTGTATGTTGTAATTCTCTCTTGGATTTTGTGTCCATTACAATGAATGATAAGTCCTATTTATACATAAGATTTGGGGTACACGTTCTACGAATCGTGCCCCTGCTAATAATGAGCAGTAATGCCACAATAATGATAAACAATAAAGAGGACAATAAAGCCTATTAACATTCTGCTAAAGGCGTAGAGCCTGATTTGTAATGGCAGACTGTTGGTCTCTCTTCCGGAGCCATTCAACGGTCTTCCGGTGCTAGATACGCCTCCGGGCACAAAGATCTTCCTCCAAGGAAGTTATGTGCTGACTTATTCTTGACTCATGTTTCTTGCCACGTGTCATCACGATATTGGTCCAACTATATCATACGAATTTAGCCCAATACAATAATCTTTACTCCTCCAGTGATCTTAAACGTATGGAGAACATTGTTGGACATTTGGACTACAAATGTTATAAGATATAGTAGGAAATAACTCTCATTTTACTTGGCTAAAATATTAACGATTTACTTCTAGTTGTTTGGGTATGGTTATAGAAAATATTGAAGGCTGAGATGGAGAAGTACCCAACTCAAATAAACAATGAAGACAACCCTTATTCCTTTATATTTACTTCCACTTTTCCAGCTTCTCTTTACACACAACAAAACAAAGGTTTACATATGAACAAGAACAACATACAATGCGGAGAAGCACCGAGGGGATTCCAGTATGTGAAAAACAAGGTACCTAAAGTCAATGGCAGATTCCTCTATGTATAACAAAAATGTACAAGGTTAAAGGAAAATTTTTTAGGCTACCAACAAATTCTTGGCTCTTGGAATATCAACCTTGGCGTTCTCATCTTTTTTTGAGAACTGAAATTACATGCTGAAGTTATGTTTCAGAACATCTTCAGCCACACTGCTCTAATGATTCTTTGAAAAGGTAAATATCTTCGTGGAAGAAGAACTAAAACACTGATTGCCAATATAAGAAATATGATTTCGGCCTTAAATGTGCATCTGAACAATTAGGAAGGCCAACAAAGGCAGGTCAAGTCGACTCCATCCATGTATCTAGAGAAACCCATCTTTAAAAATGTGGGATTGTCTCTACTCCACTCCTTGCAATTATCTCCCTAACAATAATTGTGGGCACTTAGTTAAAGCACATTGGGTAATTTTTGAACTGCTTTCCTTGAGGAAAACCTTGAGGCATCAACAAAAAGAACGTGAGCAAACTGATTAACCATGTTTTGTAATCTCGATGTCATCTGCCCATAGAGAAACAACCCTATTATCTCTCCATAACGGCTTTCATAAGAGGGAAAGGTCATTCTGTCATGAAAGAGTGTTCATCTAAGTTTTCTCTTGTGCTAGATAATGGAGGCAGATGTTTATTTGGTTAGGGTACTAGGAAATAGACTCATAAAGGTCTCTTGCTGACCTGCCTCAATTTATCACTTACCCTCTGAGTTCAAATCTTTGAAGCACTGAATCATCTCAGGTACAACCAACTCAACTCATTCCCTTCGGTCATATC
Organism: Lycium ferocissimum; assembly: GCF_029784015.1. Taxonomy (NCBI): domain Eukaryota; kingdom Viridiplantae; phylum Streptophyta; class Magnoliopsida; order Solanales; family Solanaceae; genus Lycium; species Lycium ferocissimum. Next base: position 54,186,672 of record NC_081347.1, read on the forward strand.
TGTCCTTGTCAATATAGCCTTTTTTTATCAGGTAAACATATTTTCATTCACAAAAAAGGCCAAAGTTTGTCGTATACAAGGGAGTATCGAAAGGAAAAGTTAATCTACAAAAGTAAATGATTCTCTACAAAAATCCACCCGATCTCTATAATCGAAATTCTATGAGTGCGCAAAAAGAAAATAGGGACGCAGGCTACTAACCGAGAAAAGCTCAACTCTACCCTCTCAAAAGCTTTTCTATTTCTTTCTTTCAAAACTAACCACATTAATGAGAGTGGAACTACGTTCCATGCCCTATGCCTTCTCCTCCTTCCACCAAAACTACCCACATTAACGAGAGTGGAACTACGTTTCATGCCCTATGCCTTCTCCTCCTTCCGCTCTTCCAACTGTACATCAACTCTTTTATTATTCTTGTCATTGCCCATGAAGTACCAAACCACCTAAACATATCGCACCATAACCTCATGGTAAAAGCACAATGAAGAAGAAGATGATCCAGGTCCTCGCCCGCTTCCTTACAAATAAAATACCAACTAACGTAAATAATCTTTCTCTTTCTAAGATTTTGCGCCATCAAGATCACGCCTCTAGTAGCTAGCCGAGTGAATTGCATCACAAGGAAAAGCAACTTCCTAACAAACCAAAAAAATTTCCTAATACGACTTGGCCAAGAACATACCATTATTCCCCATATCCTACTGTAAAGCATTAGGAATACCTACCAATGCAACTTGCTTATGGAGTAGAGCCAATAATATTTGAAACTCAATCTCCTCTCAGTAGTGGAAATCCCTCCTAAATCTCAAGTCCCAAAAAGACTCTCCACCTTGTGTCCCCCTAGTTATGTATGGTCAAGTCTCTTTGGCAAGAAATTATGTGTAGGCTCGCGAATTCATTCTTCAATAAATTATCTCCACACAACCTATGTCCCCAGAAATTCAATATAGCTCTTATGGCTTGGAAGCATATTGCCAATTTCGAAGTTAAAGCTTTTTCCTCCTATTTCAATCCGACTTCATCCAATTTCTTATTGCAAGCCCAATTACTTAATCTTTTGCCGTAATTGTGTAACAGAATCCCAGTCCCCATGTCTAGCAAAAAAATTGGACACTAAAATATAAATGTATGCTCTTTTTGGCTCTAATTCCAGTAACTTCTCAGAATATATCTTCAAGATTTAACTGGGCATGAAGTATATATGAATTGAGCAATGAGATCCAAATTTGAGCATTTGGCTATATAGGCATCTCAGCCATAAGATTTAAGGCATCATCAAACTATCCAGCATGACCCAGTATGTCAATTACACATGAAATGCTTCAATTTAGGTGTTAGACCATGCAAGATCTGCATCTCTCAATGTATTTTCGACCTTATTCAATGAGCCCAGCATGGTTACACCTCGAATTTTCATACGTTGAGTTTCGCCGAATGCAAGTTGTCCTAGTCTTGGGAGGTAGGACTATTTTTTTGAGGTCATGAGGATAGATATGTCCATCTTGGGTATATAATGGAGTAAAACCATGTTTAGTAAGCATCGAAAAGGTTTAAGACTCGTCGTATCATCGGAGTTAAGTTTCAGCGAAAGCTTGATAAAGTGTCGCATTATGGCGCAATATGTGGCGCAACATGCGAGCAGCAAAGCACGCCTTGCAGACGTGATTGCTACGTAAAAGCGTGACGATGAATTTTGGTGATGTTACAAGGCTTTGCGACACATGCGGTTAGCAAAGCGCGTTTTGTGACCTCATGCGCAAAGATGTCATGTTGTGTCATCCGTAATTTTCTAGACTATTATAAATAGACCAAATTCGACCCTAAATCATATTTTCACCACTTTTGGACCTAGACATCTTTGGAAACTCTCTCGACAAGTCTTCTTATGATTAAACACCAAGAATCAAGAGAATTAAGTGCAAAGAGGCTCACTAGGGTTTGTAGAAGTCAAGAAATCCTTTGGTATTGAAGTTGGGGGTTTTCTCAAGTGAAGTATATTCATCCAAAGGTCATTCCTACATAATCAAAGGTGATTTTTACATCTATTTCATGTTATTAAAAGTATTGATTAGTTGAAAGACTTGGATTAGAGAAGAAAGTAGAATATGAGCTTAAATATGGAAATAATGATATTTTGAGTAGTAAGTTAATTTGAGTCATGAGTCGTAGTATGAGATGAGTATAATCTTGTTATGAATGATTATAATGACGTTGAGGAAGTATTATGGGAAGAATGAATATGTTGTTGTATTGTAGTCATGGTTATGGATGACTTTGAAAGTGAATTTGAGAAGTGAACAATGTTTAACTTGAGAAATCTATTGATTACGATATTATGGGAGTTGCTATTGCTATTTGGGAGTTGTTTTATTACCGGGAGAAAGTTGTTGAAACAAAGGAAATGCTGCCGAATTTTCATTAGCTCTTAGTCGCTTAAGTTTAGACTCAAGCATGTTTGAAATGATCTAATTTAGCACAAATTCTCTTGAATATAGAGTTGTGAGCTTGGAAGGAGAATGATTAGTCATTAAGAAAGACATAAAGGTATGTAAGGCTAGTCCCTTTATTTCAAAGGCATGACTCCTATATTACAATTTCCTACATATTTCCATGACCTTACATTCCAAGAGTAGCAAGTTCAAGATTATTAAGAGCCGATCATGACATAGAGATGAGATGTATTCTATGATAATGGTGATGATGATGATGATTCCATTTCTAGAGATTCTAAAGCTTATGAATTGATGCTATTAGGAGCTTAATGATCTTATTTCATAATTTCCTTGATGTTATTCATTGTTGGCCATCTCACCTCATGACACTAGTCCCTTCAAGGCAAGACCTATTGATGATGAGTGATCCATAATATAATTGGAGGTTACCGACCCTACGTCACTCCGATAGAGTTATAGATTTTAGTTGAGCTCTCGTGCATGCTTTATGTGATGTACGTGTATGATTACACCAAGCCTTGTTTGTCACGACCCGACTAGGGGGCCGTGACGGGTACCCGGAGCTGACTACCGAGCACCACTCATTAGACTAATCGTCATACTCAATCTGAACATATATAATCTCCAAAGCAGCACATATCTATATACATAAGCCCTCACGGCTACAAAATGATATACAAAAGTATAATATAGTCATCATGGGACATCTACTACCCATACATACGCATCTACGAGCCTCTACTAGAGTACTAGACATAAGGATGGGACAGGACCCGTCGTGCCCAAATATGTACACAATAATGTATCAAAATAGCACCTCTGGAATAATGGAGTGCTCGAAATCTCGTCACTCCTATGAATCCCACCTCCCCTCTA
>NC_081347.1:54190100-54205152 GCF_029784015.1 Lycium ferocissimum
TACCTTTGTATTTGAGTTTATTATCAAGAGTTTTAGTGACTTAAGTAAAGAGGAAGTATTTGTGGGAGTGGTAAGTTGATGAAGGGCAAGGTAGTGACTTGAGGCTATTTTAAGAGATGATTGGGGATAAATTTGAGTATATATTTATATATAAGCGTTGTTATTGTTGTTGTGGTTAATGTTGGATTGAATGGGAAGTTGAAGAGTTGTAAGCTTACAAGGGAAATTATTGTCTATAATTCGTTAAGCTCTATATGTATTTAAAGATGGTTAGTAAGCGAGGCAAATAGCCTAATTAAGCCCTATGTTATCTTAATTGTAGACTTGCAAGTTCGAGAGGTAGAAGTTGGACGATTGAGTATACTTCAAGGTATGTTAAGGCCATTCTTTTCTTTCTTTTGGCATGATCCCATGGTATGATCCAACAAGCGAGTAAGTGAGTTTCCATATTACTCTATTCCTAGAAGCATTAGGAGTACTTCAGTATTGATGTTCATGTACCCCGTTTGGGAGTGATCCTTCTGTTCATGGGTCCAGTCTTATGTAGCCAGTTCTATGCATACAGTTGATTCATGCATTACATTCATTATATATTTATGTACATTGACCCGTGACCAGAAGACGTTATATACGCGAATATTAGATATACGTAAAGTATGAGAAGAGATATAAGCGTTATATACGCATTACCACTATGATGATGATATGAGAATCAGGCTGCAAGTACCGCAGCAATGTATGCGATGATGGTCGCAGAGAGGCCGATATGATGCGAGAAAAGAGACAGGCGTTATATACGCACATATATCAGGCGTTACATACGCACATACACATATATAAATGTATGACCATCATTGCTAGGCATGAGTATGCATATTATGTGCCCACAGAGGCATTGTCAGTTATACAGATTTATGCAGATACAGGCAGATACTAGTTCATACAAGTACATGCAGTTAGTCATTTCAGTTTATGAGTTCAGATCTTATCTATGATTCTTATGTATATATGTTGTTCTTATGCCTTACATACTTGGTACATTATCCGTACTGACTCCCCGTTGCTCGGGGGGCTGCGTTCATGCCCGCAGGTACAGGTAGATAGACAGGTGGTCCAACTCAGTAAGACTTCTAGATCTAGCCGGTGGTCGGTGCGCTCCATTTGATCCGGGTCGCAAGCCAATTTTGGTATGCCACCCTTTTGAGATGTGTATGCATATGGGTATGACGGGGCCCTGTCCCGTCCTTTCTACAGCTTTCATTCCAGTAGAGGTCTGTAGATAGTTGTATGTAGTAGTCAGATGATGTAGCCTTGTCAACTTCCATTTTTTTGTGTACAGTATATGTAGCAGCCTAGCTGGCTTGCACTATTCTTCCGCATGTTGTGTATATGTGCTGATTGTACAGAGTTTTGATGTTTCCCTTTTATGAGATCAGTTTATGCCATTATGGGCCCTTGATGTTTAGTAAGATTCAGATATGAGTATAGGGGTGTTTGGTCGTTAGAGAGGTCAGACGCTTGTCACGACTCATCGGTTTGGGTCGTGACAAAAAATAATAATTTGATGTTCATCAGCTGGTCGGACATAGTCCAAGCTTGGTTATGGGATGTTGCTCGGATTTTTCAAATATATTGCCACGCCCATATTGGATCCTCCATAAATCAATTGCCCTTGTATTCTTCATCAGTTTTGGTATATGTCTGATCCAATGGAGGAAGCTTGGTAATTTCGAAAGTGGTGTTGTAATGCTAGTCGTTCCCTAGTTTGTAAACATTCCATGGCCCTGAAAGTTTTATTTGATCAGTGTGATAGTGTCAATAATACTTCTACTGTAAGGATTTTAACTCAGTGTGGCCTGAGATTTACAACAACAGTATGAGAGTACCAATATAACCTTGCGGTTTAGTGATTGAAGTGAGTACAAACTTTTGAAGATCAAGGATCAAATCTCAATAGAGACGAAAGCCACTATGTGATTCTTTTCATATATCTGAATCTTGGTGGATAGAATCACTCGATACTGATATTAATAGGAGGTAATAGGTTCCTAGGCTTGTACATAAGGATTACAAAAAATCATTAACTTACTATAGACTATTGATATGGATTCTTCGCTTTTTTCTTTTTGTGTGCAGAGGAGGAGACATATGAATGGCTAGCAACATATATACATGTGAAAGGAGAACATGAAAATGGTCTGTTTTGATTCCTCCAAACAGAGGCTAATTCAGAATCTCAAGAGGATAGGTTCACCATTTTAGAAATTGAAAAAAAAAAGACGCAAAAGTGCATTTAGTAGGGTTTGATCCCGTGACCTTAAGGGCTTAAGCCCAATGCTTAACCAGTGCTCCACTCAATCTCATTTGATCATGTATTCCTTCATTTAATATTAGATATATTTTAAGAAGTATATACATAATATACCGAGTTTAGTCGGATGACCATGGGTTCACGTGACCCTTTTTTTTTTTTAATGTAAATTCGATCTTGCCTCCAAAGGACAAAAGAAAAAGAGACTGTCTCGCCAAATTCCAGATAGAGTAATAGATAGAGAAAAGCAATAAACATGTTGAAAAGTCTTGTATTATAGCTACTCTTGTGCTTTTATCTTCGAGCAACTCTTTTTTAAAATCGTGGTATTCAATTTATGCACATCTCAACTAATTCCACAAAGTATCTGCTACCAGGTCGCTTCTTTGGTGCCTCTTCTAGCAATTCTTATACTAGCCCCGTCTCAATTTATCTGAACATGTTTGATTAGATAGTTTAAAGAAAAAGAATTACTTTTACAGCTTGTGATTTAAAACACGCCATATATATATATATATACAAAGTTATAAATTGTTTCACTAAATACAAAGTTAAAAATTGAAATTATTAGTAAATATAGAAAGATATCATCCTTTTTAAACTAACTAAAAAAAATGTCACGTAAAGGAGCATCAGACATCATCAGATAAACTCCTGTGGCAAACTTTAATAGTTGTAGAGTCAGTTATTGGAAACGATAAACTAGCATAAAAAACTTCATTTATTACATTTAAATAGGAATGAATATGCAGTAGCAAGAGAATATTTCTCAATTTAATATAAACTTGCCAATCTTTTCACAGATCAATAGCTTACAGGAGTTTGTACTTCGACATTTATATTACAAAGATATAAAACAACTAGCTGCTAATATAGAAGTCACAAACTTCTTCTAATTGACTGTTTTACAAATAGAAGCAAAGCCAAAACTAGTACAGAAATGCTTTGAATCTTACCATGGATCAGTGAACACAACTGTATAATAAATTCCAAAATCCATTTCGCCATCCAGTTGTAGCGATGACTGTGTTTTTGATTGGTACCGCAATTGTCCTTTGGTGAACATTGGTGCAACATTACATATTGATAAATTCCTAACTTTAGGTTGACAAGTTTATTAGAAATGGCTAATGAAATAAACATATTGACGCCCCATTCCTATCCTGTTGAAGATGATGAGTCTATTTAGCTGAAAAACAGATGATGAATAAAATTCATTTCTATGTAACTAGGACAAACAAAGAGGGAAAAAAAAAGAAGGAACAAATGAAATCAAGCATCATGAAATAAAGCGATGAGGAGTATCATTTGGTTACACACCAAAAAGGCATAACGTTAGAAGAAGAAAAAAACATTTTGCAATTTGTCATAGATATAACGAGGGGTTGATTTCTCAATAGTCACTTGACTAATAGTTATTATCTTGAAAGTTATCTTTCTTCTTGATTCTAATTTTCTTCAACAAAAAAAGTGACTTTCTGAGATAATAACTAGTAGTTGAGTGACCATCTGAGAAATCAACTCATATAACGAGGTGATACTAAATGTCATAGATTACTAATTCATTCGCATCCCCATGTTACTGGTTCATGGTCATGTTCCACTAGTTCATAGGGTGATGTTGTTCTCGCCTTTTGTTACCTATTCGATCACTTGTCTTCATCTGTTTTGTAGCATACGAGTCCTTATTCGACCCCTTATCCTCATTAACCTTTCATTTTCTAGTTCTCAGTCAAATACCTTCACACCGTTGAGTAGAAGGTTTAACTTAAGGCTTCATGAAAATTACATTGATGATTCTTTAGCATCTGATATTAATTCAAACCATTTTTCAGCTTTTGATTACTCTCTTGGTTTCATTTTACTTGTCCACAATGTATTTCGCATCCCTTAAGAAATTATTTTATTATGTGTTTAGTGTACAAAATTTCCATTGCCCATTACAATTACTATGCTTGAAAAATCTAAATTTAGATTACTAATTGTCCAAAATCACTGGCCACAACTACTAACCATCTCTGTCATCACAATCACCATCACCATCATTGTCAACCACCACTACCGTCGCCAACTATCAACCACCTCTGTCATCACAACCACCGCTATCAATCACTACAATTAGTATCTACCGACCACACCTAGCACCCCCATCATTAGAATTACTTACACAATCATCACCACCGCCGTCACCGCCACGGCCACCTCTGCTACCACCATCCGCCACTACCACAATTGCAGTCAATCCCTACTATGAACCAAGTACTCCACCATTGCAACTATCACTGCCACCAAAACCACCAACAATATCGTCAACCACCACATATTCTTCAGCAGCTACCACCAACATCGCTAACTACTAATTACATGAACCAACTCCCCCATCACAACTACCAACCGCCACCGTCCGGCCAATTGCTAGAACACTAACCACCTCCACTATCACAACTATTACCATTAGCATTACTAGCCACTAGCACCAACCATCACTACCACCACCATTATAAACCATCTCCACCAACACTAGCAAACATAAATGTTTCATTGTTTATCAAATAATGATCTTCTATTAAATTTATATTTTTTTAATATTTCATTAATTTGTTTATTTGAATTATATATTTATTGCACATTCAGATATTTAAGAAATAAACAGTCTTAATCATTAAGATATGCATTCAGTATCCAGATCTATAGACAACATTTTAATAATTGAGATATACATTCAAATTCGAATATCTAATCCAAACAATGGGCCTAAGCCAGTCGTTGGGAACTTAAGTATATTGCCGTTTTGTCGAAGTGCTTTTAGTTACTTGGACCAAAATTTATTTTTTAAAGATAGAAGGACCACGCATGCTCAGTTTTATATTATGTCTCCACCTTTATACTTGTTAGTAAGCCTGTCAACCGGTTCGGGTTAACCGGTAACCGGACCGGTAAAATTGGAACTGGAACCGGTTAACCGTTTAAGAAATACCGGTCCGGTTTCGATTTTTTTGGAACCGGAACCGGTTAAACCAGAACCGGACCGGTTAAACTGGTAAAACAGGTTGAATTAATTTTTTTTTTTTTTTAAATATAGCCGTTGGGCTGCTTAGTTGGACCGTTGGCCAACTGTCCATTTGCAAAAATGGCCGTTGCCAAACGGTCCCAAACTCACATTTTGCCCCCCCCCCCCCCCCCCAACCCCCAAACTTTTTTTTTTAACACTTTAACCCATCCCCCACCCCTATATAAACCCCTCTGCATTTCCATTTTAATCCACACCAATTTACTCTTCTCTTTCTCTCAATCTCTCAATTATAGTTACTTTGCAACAATTAGCCACTTTAAATTTCTCTCAATTAAATATTATAAAGTCTTATTATAGTTTCAATTATTAATTTTGCAATTATAATATTGTTGGTGGAGTTGATGATTTTGCAACAATCCGAAGTAGCTTTGGTGGATTTGCAATTCTAGCCGCCTTCACTTTGTTGGAAATTAGTCCGGCAATTTGGTACCTTCGTTCCAACTCTATCTTTATTTTTCGCAATTTAATTTACGCAATTTAATTCTAGTAATTTAATTTGTTGCAATTTATTTTCTTGTGATTTATTTTCTTGTGATTTAAATTAATTCTATTTAATAATGACGAAGAGATTTAGACGTGGTGCCGGTAGTAGTGGTATTGTTAGGGGTGAGTTTAATGAGGAAACATTTGTGGAAGAAACACCTAATTTAGGTATTGATGTTGGTGGAAATAATCCACTTTTAGATCATGAGGTAATGCAATAACATTATACCAATACTTTTAATGAAATTGATGATGAAACACAAGCTCCCGAAAATCCCATAGGAGATACAGGTCCTGCACAATCACATACACAAGATAAACTGCCTAGAACTCGTAAGCCAACCGCTAAAATTTGAAAATTTATGACTAAGGATAAGGAAAACCAAATAGCTAAATGTACCATATGTGGACAAATATTTGCTTTTAGGCAAGGAACTAGTAAGGATGGTGGAACGGGTACACTAAATGGTCATATGAGAAAGAAACATATGGATGTTTGGAGAGAGCGAACGGGTTCAAATGTGGGGGGTATTCAAATGACGATAGACCCACGAACCGGTAAAAGTTTTAAGTATGACAAGAAACAAGAGCGTGTAGAAATAGCTAAAATGGTAGCTTATGATTGTTTACCATTTTCCTTTCCTTCGGGTTTGAGGTTTGTTACTTACATTCAACGTTGTTATAATCCGTTATTTGAGGGTATTCCTATAAGTACTTGTAGAGCGGATGTTATAGATTTGTATAAAAAATATAGATTTTATTTGCGCCATGTATTTAATCCTTTAAATTGTAATGTTTCTCTTACCGCTGATTTGGGTCTTAGTCTTAACAAGTTAGATTTTTTTGCTATTACATGTCATTGGGTTGATGATAATTGGGTTATGCAAAAAAGAATTATAGTTTTTTTATATGATGAAGGGAAAGGTTGTCACGATGGAAAATTTTTAGTGAATTCAATGTCTACTATTATGAGATTTTTTAACATTTATAGAAAAACACTTTGTATTACTTTAGATAATGTTTCTAATAATACAAAGGCTGTTGGTCTTTTAAAAAGGGAATTAAACCCTCCGCTAAAAAATATTTTTCATGTGAGATATAGTTATCACATTTTAAACTTAACTGTTAAAGATGGTCTTGTGCATTTTGAAGATTCTATTAAAAAAGCTAGAGATGCGGTTGCGTTTCTTTTTTGTAATGCTAATAGGGGAAGAATGAAAGATTTTAAGAATGCTTGTGTAGAAAATAACCTTAGACCTAAGAAAATTCAAGTAGAAATTGAGACTAGGTGGAACTACACTTACATTATGCTACAATAAGCATGAGTATAAGATTCTCATACAACAAGTTCACAACAAATATAATATTAATAATGATGATTGGTTAAATTTTATGGATTGGGAAGATGTTAAGGAATGTGTTGAACTCTTAGAAATTTTTTATAATGCAACTCTTGCTTTTTCTAAACAATTCTATCCCACGGTAACCAGAATTTTAGCCTACTTACCGGAATTTCTACCGTACTGAGAAGGAAGATAAATCGCTCACCACGTACTTCATGGAGTTTAAGAAAACTTATGAGGAGTTGAACATGCTTCTACCATTTAGTAGCGATATTAAGGTGCAACATGCTCAGAGGGAACAAATGGCAATAATGGGTTTTCTAGCTGGACTTCCCACTGAGTTTGAGACTGCTAAATCTCAGATTCTCGCGAATTCTGAGATCACATCTCTCCGAGATGTTTTCATTCAAGTGTTGTGCACAGAGAGTACTCTATCCAATCATCAAACCAATGCACTTATTGCCGAAGAAGGAGGTGGAAATGATGCTAGGAGATGAAGCAACAATGATATTGATAGGTGGAATTATAATAATGATTCCGGGAGGTGTAATAATAACAAAGGAGGAAACAGTGACATTATTTGTCGCTATTGCAAAGAACCAGGACACGTAAAGCGTAACTGTCCAAAATTAGAGATTCGCCGCCAAGTTATTGCTGCTTGTTATCCTATTTCACCCTCAACTGTTACAATCTCGGTTGATGAGTATGCTAGATTTTAAGAGTGTCAGGAATCCATATAAGAATCTGCTCCTGTTCCAGCCCTTGCAGAGTCAGGTAACAAATGTCTCTTTTCATAATGTGGCCATTTTTTTGGTTAATTAAAAATATATGTGTTGGACCTTTGTAATAGGCACATGCCTAATAGAAATCTCTTGGCAAAGAAATTTTCTTGGAGCCAAAGTTTGGCTCATGCGGAGGAGATTAGTTTGGTCATTTCTCCTCTCTTTTTTATCCAACTCGGAGGCCAAGTTTTGCCCCTATAAAAAGGACACTCCTCCTCAGTTGAAGACACACCAATTTTGGGAAGAACTTCTTGAACTTGTCTTCTTTTTTCAGAGAATATTTGTAAGAGAGTCGTGTTGGAAACACTTGTGTGTGTGAACCCTTTCTTGGAGTGATCTTTTGAGGTTATTCTCTTTGGGTATTTGGGATATTAGAGTATTTAATTACTCTAATTTTTGTACTCGCTTTTGTGCATCGTACTCTCTTTTGTGTATGCTGGTGTTACTTCTCTTTTGGTTGTGAATGTAGGTCAAATTGGCCGAACCACGTTAAATCTTTTTCTCCTGTTATCTTTGTTATTGTCTTTGATTGACTACTTTGTCTAATTCTGCACTTACCCAAACACCCGATCCTAACACTTTTTCTCCTCAAACAAATGTGTCATTGATTCTGGTGACATAGATCACATGACAGAGAGTACTCTGTCCAATCAGCAAACCAATGCACTTGTCGCCGAAGGAGGAGATGGAAATGATGCTGGGAGGCGGAACAACAACAACAATACTGCTGGGAGATGGAATAATAACGAAGGAGGAAACAACGACCTTTTCTGTCGTTATTGCAAAGAACCAGGACATGTAAAGTGGAACTGTCCGAAATTAGAGATTCGCCGCCAATGTATTGAAGATTGTGCAAGGATTCGGGAATCAATGAAAGAATCCGCTCCCGTTCCTGCCCTTGCAGAGTCAGGTAACAAATGTCACTTTTCCTCAAATAAATGTATCATCGATTCTGGTACCACATATTCATGACTGGTAGTTCCAAAATATTCTCTAAATTCCGGTCACATAAAGCACTATCCTCTGGGTCTAATTATACCATTAAGGGATCTGGGACTGTTGACCCCACTTCATCTGTTACATTGTCCTTTGTGATAGGTTTACCTAGCTTTGCCTTCAATTTGATTTCTGTGAGTAAATTTACAACTGCTGATCTCATTCTTCCCAATCATTGTCTTTTTCAGGATCTTATGACAAAGCAGACTATCGGTAAGGACATGTATTTGATGGTCTCTACATTCTTGATGCATGGGTGCCTCGGTCAGTTGCTTGCTCCAGAATCAGCTTGTCATTTGAAGCACATTGTTGATTTGGACATCCTACTCCTCAGTTTCATAATGTACCTTCAATAGAATGTGAGTCTTGTCATTTTGCAAAACACCCTATAAATTCATTAAGCTTTCAAATTAGTTTATCAGATATTTGGGGACCATGTCCCATTGTGTCTAAGGTTAGGTTGAGATATTTCTTTACTTTTGTGGATGATTTTTTCCGGATGACATGGATACTTTATGATGAATCGTTATGAGGTGTTCTCCCATTTCTCTAATTTTTGTGCTGAGATTAAGACACAGTTTAATGCTTCTATAAATATATTGTGGAGTGACAGTGCTAAGAATACATGTCAGCATCATTTAAGAACTACATGAATCAACATGTTAGTCTTCATGAATCTTCGTGTCGGGATATACCCTCTCAAAATGGAGTAGCTGAGAGGAAAGATTGACATGTGCTTAACATTTCTCTTGCTTTGCTGTTCCAAATGAAAGTCCCTTACTGGTCAACTAAGCTTTCACAAATTCCTTTTGGATTCTTTACTTTCCAAATGAAGCAGCCATTTTGATCACATCTTGGTGCCACTGCTGATCATCTAAGCTTTCATGAACATATGCAACTAAACCTTCTTCATGTCCTCATAATGTTGAGGGTGTGCATGTTTTATCGCATCTTAAATGACTAACGCTGCCTCTTCACATGTAATTGAAACTATTATTTCACCACCCTGCAGAAGAAATACTGCTGCCCTCACCTGCAAGTGTGTATTTCTTTTAATTAGCATTTTGTTACATTTGGAGTTGACATTGTGCCTCTACTCGAGCACAGTAGTCCAGAAAATAACAAGAAAATAGATCTGGAAACTACAGAGTTGAAATTCTGAACCAATAGAAACCAACCCTAGAATAAATTAAAGTGCAGGGTATCGTGGGAGTTATGAGAGCTGTTCCTGTGTCTTTTTCGTGTTTTCTATGTTGCATCTCTTATGTTAGTTGTATGAGCATTGTGATTCAGGTGTTTGGTTTTCTATGAATGATTGAGAGGTTGCTATATGTTTGTTTCTTTCTCATTCAGTATTACTTTCGTGGGCTTTTACGATCTCAATGCTGCACCTGTGGTGCTTCAGAAGCTTCCAATTTTCTATTCCCTTTCAATGAGGGGCTAGTGGTGGTTAAATTGAAAGACCATCTGCACAAATTATATTCCATTGGTTTGCTTGTATATTGTTATGACACGATAAAATTCTGAATCTGCACCACTGCTGTAATTTTACTAGTTTTATGTTGTATGCTGTTGCATTCATCAATTTATCCCGTTTGAATCTGTATGCCATAAGCATTAAAGTTTTTTCGTTCTCTCTCTTTTAGTCAAATCCTTTTAGCTGCAGCATTGGCTTATAAACAACAAATTCTAGTGATAAGTCAAATATCACTCAAGTTCACTAGTTGGTGCGAAAAAAGGGTCCTAGGGGATTACTATGACTGAAGTTAGATAGTGGTTTTCATAGCCTATATATAGTTGCACACATAGCATCCCTGATTTTGGCTGGGGTTACATACTGAATTCATCCATGAATTTGAATTTCTTGGATCTTCTATATGAAGATTTAGAAGTACAACATAAGTTGCTGAAGAGATAAGGTATAATTGATTTTTCTAAGTTGCTGAAGAGATAAGGTATAATTGATTTTTCTTCAAAAGCGATTTCAAATGTTATTCAAGCCTTACTGTAGGAAAAATGCATGGGATAAGATGTGACCTGCAGAATAGTGAACAACAGATAGTGGTTGCATATTTGTACTGATAGTGTTATCATAATGCTTGCTGAATTTCAGTGGTAGAATTTGTGGTGTTTCGTATGAACAATCTCTATGCTCGGAGCTTTTTATTTTCGAGTTTGTGCTCCTTTGTCCATCTGCGCAGTGGCGTAGCCACAGCCCGGCAAGGTTGTTCAACCGAACACCCTTTGCTGAAAAAATATACCGTGTAGACATGTAAATTATTACGTATTACAGACATATATTACATACTGAACAACTTTAATATATAGATTATATGAATTCGAACACCCTTGACAAAATTCCTAGCTCCGCCATTGCATCTGCGTACTCATCGGAAGGCTCTGTGAACTTTCTGGCAGCTTGTTCTCCTCTGCTGGAATCTTATAATAGTTATTGATGCAGTAGTGTGTGGAAATGCTAACAGTTTCTTCCCTATTCTTCCTTGTTTCAATGACTTTGTTTATCCTCGCTACTAGCTGTTGATGCTGTATGAGAACTTCCTAAAAAATTGCTCTCAAACTATTTAGAAAGTCTGCCTTTAGGCGAGTTAGTGACAGGAAAAAGAAGAAAACACCATTGATCTTCTTCTTAGGACTGTTAGGGGCAGTGGCTGTGTTGCATTTGGAGAAGTCAAGATCATGAATGTTCCGAAGGGAAATAGTTTTTATCATAATGCTTATGGATTACAATGAAATAAAGATGTATCTATATTTGTTTATATTCTGCTGATAGTTTTTATAAAATAATATTCTTTATATTTCAAGAGATGCAGATAAAGGAGACATATCTTCTGAAGATGTTTGGAAATGTCAATATTTTCTGAAGAATATAATTTCAAGGATTGGAAATTTGGTACTATTCTTTGTTAAGTGATGATAGTTTGTCAGTGGTGTTTGGATTCATGATTAAGTATTCTCTTGATTATGATATATTATTTCTTTCCTCTTTTCTTTTGGTCAAATACGTTCTCTGATTACACAAAGAAAGTTGCGCAGATCAGAATTAAAGTTGTTACTGCCTATTTAAACTATATAAAATAGTAAAAGCGTGATTAATATTATTTTTATTTTATGTAAATGAAAACAAAAATATGTCTTAACGAAAAAATTAGATATTTCATATGACAAGCAGAAAGTAAAAAGTTGATAAATAAAAAATTCATGTAAAATTGGACAATCATTTTACTCTTCCAAACGAACAGTCCTGTAAAATTTGTGTAATACTAATTAATAGGTATAAATTCTTCTATTACTAACCACCATTATACTCTTTAGTGTAGCATAGAATTCAAGAAATAATTATGGGGATACTTAATAATTACATATCAATTTCAAATAATCTGAATTTAGAAGAGATGAAGGGGTTGTTATTATAACCTTCTTATTTAATTTCTTTAAAATAAACTTATGCTAATTAATCACAGAAGAAGAAGAACCGAACACCTTAAGTAGTTGAAGGCTAAGTCCAAAATCGCAATAAGACATCTAACAATTTATGTGGGGCAGAATTTTGTCATATAATTAGCTTTTTTCTTTTATACCTCAAAATTTGATTACATAATATTTATATAATTCTTTAGAAGTATGTTTATTAGCAAGGTATACACGTGTTCAGAAACTAGTTATACTAAAAGCGGAAAGCTCCCAACTTCAAAGTTCGTTTTATTGTTTTGTCCCTACACTAAATTAAAATCTAATTAAGTATTTTATTATAGTTATATTTTAATTATATATTGGCAGAATTAGAAGCCCAACAGTTGGACTTTAATTCTTTAGTTTTGTCTTTGTAAATTCCCTTAGTCATTACTCCTACTATTCCAAAGAACAAAACAAATTATATTTATAGAACAATTCCTGTTGGGTTAGAATTTGAAAAGCCAAAGAATGAGAAAGCAACGACAGAAGATAAATAGTAGGAATTGCAAAAGTTAGTCATTTAAGACATGAAATCGTGCATAGAAATTATAAGACATTAACTTTGGAAATTATATGGAGTTCAGGGCATATAATGTAGCTAATGAATTGAATCCCACACAATTAATAAAATCAAAACAAAAGTTTGAAGATTTTCAAAGAATAGTTTTGCTGCTAAAGGACATTTATTATTTTTTTCCTTTCTTATCTCTCTTCAGTTAAAAGATGGGTAAATTTAATAAATAGTTACTTAACTATCACTTTTTTTCTCCAAAGTCACTTAATTATATTTTTTAACATAAAAGTCACATAACGATCACTTTATTTCACCAAAGTCACTTAACTATATTTTCTAACATAAAAGTCATATAACTATCACTTTTTTTTCCACCAAAGTCACTTAACTATGTTTTTTTAATATTTTAATATTTGCATGAGTTTGCATCGGTTCAATTCTTTTTAATTGAGTTTGTATCTATTAGGATAAAAATAAAAATAAAAATAAAAATATTACCCATCGGAAGTTGGATTTTTCAGTAGATGTGACTTTTGTTTTAGAAAACGTGGTTAAGTGACTTAAGTGAAAAAACTGATAGTTATGTGACTTTTATGTTAGAAAATATAGTTAAGTAAGTGACTTTAGTGAAAAAAAGTGATAGTTAAGTGACTTTTGTATTAAAAAGTATAGTTAATTAACTTTTCTGGAAAAAATGATAGTCGAGTGACTATTCATCAAATTTGTTTGATGTTTACGCTGTCCAGCTTCACATGGCTGTGACGGCAGCGTCGCCGATCTCTTATTTTAAGAACGCCACTTTTAGTCCAAAACCCAAAAAGGACACGTTGGTAATAACCTTAGTTCCAAATCGACAGGCTCAATTTGCACTCCAACACATGATGGAGATTCTATAACTACAAAACCCACTTTGAAAAAAAGTCTGAAGAGATTACACGACTGTGTGAATCCAATAAAAGTTTGTCGGAAGTTTTCCATACAATTCAAGAATACCTCAACAATGGCTTTTACCACTCGTTTGAAAAAGCCGACGCGTTAGGCGTACTCTTACATGCCTGTGGTAAACACAAGGACATTGAAACGGGTCGTAAAGGCCATGAAATAGTTTTTTCATTGACCCAAATAAAAGATAATGTTGTACTGAGTACACGACTCATCGCGATGTACTCCATGTATGGGTATCCTTCTGATTCTAGCTTCAATTCGATCAGTTACATAGCAAAAACTGCACCAATGGAATGCTCTTATAAGTGGGCACACAAGAAATGAGCTTTGGTTTGATGTTATTTGTTTGTTTATTGAGCTGATGACTTTATCCCAGGATAAACCAGATAATTTTACGTTTTCGTGTGTTATTAAGGCTTGTGGAGGGGTTCTTGATGTGGGTTTAGGGAAGCCATTCATGGGATGGCATCAAAAATGGGTTTGGTTGGGATGTATTTGTAAATAATTCATTGATTGCCATATATGGGAAGTTTGGTCTCATTGAGGAAGCTATGAAATTGATTCAGCATATGCCTTAGAGGAATTTGGTTTCGTGGAACTCGATGATTTCTGGGTTCTCAGCGAATGGATATATTGAACTAAGTTTTGATCTTTTCAAAAATATATTTATAGGGGATGAAGTTACCTTTCCAGACACGACTACCATGGTTATTATATTGCCAATATGTGCAGCGCAAGAGGAAATGGAAATGGGAAAGATCATTCATGGTTTAACTGTAAAGCTAGGACTGGCTAATGAGCTAAAGGTGAATAATTCTTTAGTGGATATGTATTGCAAAGTTGGGTACTTTGCTGATGCACGAATTCTGTTCGAGAGAAATGAGAGCAAAAATGTGGTCTTTTGGAACTCAATTATCGGGGATTATTCAGGAGAAGGAGATGTTGAAGGAACTTTTCATCTTATGAGAAGGATGCAAAGTACCAGTGAATATGTGAAGGCTAATGAGGTCACTCTATTGAATGGTTTGCCTGTGCGCTTAGAGGAGTCAGAGCAATTGATAGTGAAAGAACTGCATGGCTACTCTCTTAGAAATGGTCTTGAATGTCATGAGTTGTTAACAAATGCTTTTA
>NC_081347.1:54505427-54533735 GCF_029784015.1 Lycium ferocissimum
CTATATTGCTAAGTAGGAAAAGTTCTTTAACCGCATTATTTTATCACAAAGTAACGGGTTAAGATTCGTTGATTCGAGATTTTAACAAGATAAAAAATCTTACTTATTAAAGGTATATTGGTAACATTTTTTTTTGTTGGGGTATTTTGGTTAAAAAAAATTTTTTTTGCATCATTTTTGTTGGGGACCCCCCTCTTCACAACCCACAAGATTTAATACATCACCTACCAATCTCACTCGTGCTCCACACTAAAATTATACTCTCTCCGTTCCAAAATAAGTGTCATCTTAGCAAAAAGATTTTGTCCCAAAATAAATTTCACCTTAGGAATTCATTGATAAAAATTGATAAGTGTTTTCAACTATACCCTTAGCATTAAAGAAGTAGTTCTCTTTAATATTGCTTAATTCTCAAAAAACATCTTAATAAATAGGGGTAGTTTAGTAAATTCTACATTATATCTATTGATTTCTTAATGAACGTGATTTTTGCTAAAGTGACACTTATTTTGGAATGGAGGAAGTATCTGTCTATTAAATTCTACAGTTCAACTACCCAACATCCCTATCAAATTAAATACTCCCTCTAACCATATTGCTGCTCAGTACTTCCCCCTTTGAGTGGTACTTATTAAAGCCATCAATAAGCCCAACTCCACTAATGATGCCTCTCCTGCATTGACATTAGTTGAGGGAGCCTTTCATGCACTTCAAATTGCTAATGTGTCGGAAGGATAAATTGCTCAAAACTCATATGGCGGAGCCCGGGGCAATCAGCCTTTGATGGCTGAAAGAAATCGAATCAAGCTTCCTCCCAGGCCATTAGAAATCATTGATGGAAAGGTTGTCGTTGTATTTACGAAAGAAGAAAATAATATTATAGCTAGCCCAGTCCTGCACTAAATAAATTTTTTTAAAAACAAATTCACTTATAATGCACCTAATAAAAAAATTTGGGGCCTAGGGCAGCTGTTTCAGTAGCTTTATCCTTCGGCCGGCCACGAGCAGAGTACTCTTATTCAAGAAACTAGAGAAAATAGGGAACTTCTTACCTTTTTTTAATATGGTACAACAATGGTCGCAGATCAATATATTTGCTCATGGAGTGGTCTCATTAGTGAAACCTTTTTTATTATATTTTGTATGAAGTAAGGCTGATGAGTACAACTAAAAGCCTAAAACAGTCGTAGAATTGATGGCATTGTTAAGGTCTTCAGCATGCATTTTATATCTATGCTTTTCACAATGCCATTTTATCTTCTTGGCAGTTGCCAATTTGTATTTCCCTGTTGGACATTGAAGAGTCCTAGAACCTGGTATACAACACATTAAAGAGCCAAAGTAAGGAAAGAAAATTTTCTCCCTCCTTCCTTCTATATTCCCTGTTGAATTAAATGCAAAGAAATTAAAAAGAGATTTTATCCTAATAAGAGTTTTAACCAAGACAGTAGACTACAAAATCACAAGCTCGTTTAGAAGTGTTTCTTAATGAAAAAAGAAAGAGTTCTTCAGTTGCTCTTCAAATGTTACATGTATTTCTGTAGCATCGTCATAAATTGATTTAATTATTCCTTGTTTAAGATGTATGGCAATAAGATTGAAATTTTAATTTCTTTGTGTCAAGCTAAACGTGTTTCTGGTGATGAGTTGGTAACGATCACTCTTGTATAACTAAATACAACATTGCTTTAAGCAACATCTAAGCAACTTTCAAGGATTATCACTTTAAGCCATGTCAGTTGCATGTTAATTTAGTTGTTCTTCTGTTAGGAAAATATGCTAGTTAATGAGTTTATATTTAACATGTCTAATCATGTTGGAAAAAATAATACCTCTTCTCGTGTCTTTGACATCATCTCTTTCCATGTTCTATTTTTCTCGTTAGCAGATGATTCTTTGAGCTCCTTAAGGTTATTTCTTTAAGAGTTTTTGCTTTTACATTTGCTCATCTAAGCTATAGAAAATTTTGTTATTTATCTGCAAAGTGTGATAAGTTGGAAAAAAAAATTAGATGTTGCTACATCGAATAGTTTTTTTTTTTGGGGGCAATAAACTGTAAATATTACCATACGAAACAAAACTGCATACACCTAAGGAGCACCTGATATTTCAACCACCTTCCAGGAAGGGGGTTGAAGCTATCAAGCCTCAAAAACTAATCAAAAACTAAGTACAAAGTCTCTCAATGAGCCCCTCACACTTCCTAGCCTTCCTAGATCCTCTGAACATGCATAGCCTTTCTCTAATTAAAGTTTTCAGTTGCTGTACCAAAAAATCAGTATTTACGGTGTGTCCTCTAAATATCCTCCAGTTCCTTATTGTTCAGATGTAGTAGACAAGAGCCCGTAACACAGTTGCAGATATCTCCTTCTTGAGACCTGTCCAGTGCTTCTGCTCTATCATTTGTAATGCATCAGATATGGCCAAGTTAGGTAACTGAAGTCGAGTTCAATCATTCACTACTTGCCATAGTTCTACAGCCCAGGTTCACTCTAAGAACAAATGCCTGCTACCTTCAGGGGCTTGTAGATTGCACATAACTCACTCATCAGTCGCACACACTATGCCCATGCTAATCAACCTTCTTCTAGTTGATAACTTTCCCTGAGCAGCTAACCACATTATGAATCTGTGTTTTGGTTGTAAGACTTTACTCCATACAAGGGCACTAGTTTCCAAAGATGGTCCTAAACCTACCATGGCTAAGTAACTATTACTCAGAGTACTTGCCAGTAGAAGTAAGAGCATACCTATCACCATTGTACCAGCTTCTCATGATCAGTTTGAGCTTGTTGAGCCTTTTCCAATACCAACTACAATCATTAGGTGCTACATAGTCCCAAAAACTCTCAGACCGTTTCATATAAATATCATGGATCCATTTCACTCACAAGAGATCTTTGTTTGTCAATAACGCCCAAATCAGTTTGCCTACTGCTTCCATGTTCCAGATCTTGCAACATTTTATGTTCAAACCACGCTGTCTTTTTTATTTACATACCTTGGCCCATGCTACCAGAGCCAATTTCCTCTTCTCCTCAGTGCTGACCCATAAGAATGCTCTACACCTCCTATCCACTTCCTTCACAACACTCCGGGGCAATATGAACAGTGCACCTCAGAAGTTATGCAAGGAAAACAAAATGGAATTTATCACTTGCAACTTCCCAGCATAAGACAAGTACCTAGTTGATATGGATCTGATCTTTTCTGTAATCTTCAGGCATAACTGTTGACAATCAATCTTATTCCATTTCTTTGGAGATAAGGGAAGCCCTAGGTATCTCATAGGAAAGGATACAATAGAGAAACCAGTTAACTCCAACAATCTTTGTTTCATTGAATCAGTAACCCCAGCAACATACAAATTTGATTTATCAGTATTAGTTTCCAGTGCAGTTGTTTTGGAGAAATGATCCGGTGCTTCCATCACCCTCTTGACAGATTGTTCATGTCCTTTACAAAAGATAATTAGATCATCTGCAAAGGTAAGATCAGTGTTATAAAAGGCGTGGGCGTATAGCGAGATATTTTACATATGCCTCGGTGAGGCGTAAGCCATGGGTATTTAATTTGTAGTGATATATATATATATATATATATATATATATATATATATATATATATATATATATATATATATATATATATATAAAACATGTGCACTAACCATTAAATAGAATCTTGAAAAAGTGAATGACGTAACGATGCATTACACCAATGACACGACAATATGATGAAACATAATTAGAGTCGTAAAAATGATACTCTATCCTAATAATTCAAAGAAAAAAGATGACAACAATATAAAGTTATTGTTTTAAAACCTAAAACTAGATAACAAAATTAATACTCATTATAATATAAATAGCCATAATAGAGTCTTCAAAATATTATTGAAACTAGAGCGTTACCAAAAAAAAATTCTAAAACCAAAAACTATCTTAAAAAAGATATATTGAAGAATGCTAAAAAATCTTGAAGAAAATAAAGCATAAAGAAGGAAAATGCAAGCATGAAAGCATAACAAGATTGGAGGACAAAACTCTTTGCCTTGTAGTTTGCACTTTACATATAAATGTCTAAAGTGTATATGTTACCCTGTAAACAAAAATGAGAAAAGGTTATGAAATTAGGATAAACAACTAGAAAAAACTTTTGACTTTTTGAGATTTTTAGTGTGAGATTTACTATGAGTTAACTTTTGAATATTTAACTTTTTTCAAAAAAATTATTAAACAATTTTGGCTCAAATTTGAAAAAGTTCTTGGGGCTTACACCCAGAATGTTGGGGCTTACGCCTAGGCAAATGCACGTACGGTTGGGGATTAGGCCCCACGAGTCCGCGTACGCCATGGGGTGTTTTTGATACGCCTTGCCCCAAAGATGCCTTTTAGAACATTGGGTAAGATGAGTAAGCTGTTGTTCATTGCATATGGGATGATATCTAAAATCCGGCAATTCGCTCATCTTCCTCAGCACCCTAGAAAAGTAATCCATAACTAGGACAAAGAGAAGGGGTTGTCTCAATCATTCACCAAGAATAGTTATTTTTTAAAGGTGTTATTATTAACATTTAAGTTTTCAGCTTTCTTGCCCCCGACTGTTTCTTGATGGGTTTTCTTTCAAAAATTATTATTATAGCATTTCTATAGCTTTTATTGCTTTCAGGATGCTATAATGTCTAAAATCACATCTGCATCTCAGTCTGAAGATGGAGGCAATGAGCCTCCTACAGTTGATTTCTCGCAAATTTATTTGGACGAAGCTGGCGAGGTTAAGAAGACACACATGTATGGTCTTGATTCTCAAGCACCTTTCTACGGAAATGTTGGTGCATCCTCCTCTTCACCATCTTGACTTCCAGATCTAGACTTTGATAATGCTCGGGTGAATGAATGTGCAGGACAACATATGCAAAAAGCCAAAAAGTGAAGGAAGAGATGAAGAATGAGATGAGACGAGACCAAAGAAGAGATTAGACAAGAAATGGGAGAAGAAATGTGGCAAGAATTGCGTGAAGAAATGAGACAGAAAGTGTATCAAGAGGTGCATGAGCAAGTTGATCAAATACTACAAGCACGTCTGTCGGTCATCATAGCCGTCTTACCTACACCTCCTTCTCGTAGATGTGACTCGTCAAATAATGACACGAGTCCTATTTGGATTTATTTTAGAGTCTTTTACGTTAGAACATTTTGGTTTGTTTATGATGGATGTTATTGTTTATAAAATAGCCACTGTTTTTGGTTTTATTTAAGTTTTTTAGATTTTTTTTTCAAAGCTTTAAATTTATATGAATATTAAAAGTGAAAATTGTAATATGGAATAACTATTCGATTAGTAATATTTGCTAACAGATTCAGTATCTGCTAGTAAACTTTCTAACGAATTCCTAATGGATGTTTTTCTATTACTAATAATATAACTATAACCATGCTTTAATAATGAATTTGAATTTTTTTTTTGATAAATTATGGACATATTTTTTCTGACTAAAATTACTAATTGATTACCAATGTATTTTGAAATAATACTATCAGACTTACCAACAGGGGCGGATGCAATAAGAGTCCCCGAACACCCTGGGACAAAAAATTACAGTGTATATTTAGGTTAAATTTTCTGTGTTCATGTACATATATTAACTTTTGAACCACCTGAATATATATTACAGTGTATGTTTAGGTCAAATTATTTTTTTCGAACACCCTGAGTGAAAATCCTAGATTCACCACTGCTTACCAACCAAGTTGTTATCCGTTAGTATAACTGTTAACGGAATACCAATGACACTTCTTTCGTTACTATATTTACCAACCGATTACAAAATGAAATTTGAATAATAAAGAACCAAATTTACTAGCCTGTTTTCTATGTGTTAGTAAAGTATTATGGAATACCAACCGAATTTTAGTTAGCAAATTTACCAACGAAAATGGTATTAGAGTCGAGATTGAAAAATTACCGATAAATTTTTTTTATCGTTAACCAACCGATTTTTCGTTGGTAACAGTACCAACGAGCCTTTTAGCACGGATCAATATCCATTGATAATTCAAATTGCCAACTGATTTTGTTAATTTACCAACAGAGTTTGTTGTTGGCAATTCTGGGTTTTTTTTTTTTTGGCAGTGAATGAAGAACAGCTTTATCTTCTTGGATTACCTAAGCGGAGACGGGATAGATCATAAATGTACTAATCACTTTTAGTGAAGCAAATATGTCAATATTTCAAAATAACAAAGAGCTCTTAGAATTAACTTCTCGGGTATTTGTTCAGGCACCGCAACAAGTTAAAAGCATGCATGCATCATGTGTGATTTTCATATTCAAAGTGTTCTCCTTTCAATTGAATTCAACTCTATGCTAACTTTTACTCGATTTCTATTTGCCCGAAGAAAGCAATAATTTTGAATTATTTTTTTCCGGCGCAGTGAAACGGGGATATATAATTCCATTTTAATGGGTGTAATTTAGTTTCAAAATAATAGAAAATGAAGTTGTGTACTACAAAAAAATTGATAATTTGCGGAGGTTGAAATTGCAGCAAATAGTGGAGGTTTATACCCTCCGCAAATTACCAATATTTTTGTAGTGTGTATTTAAAGTGTGTAACTGATAAAATAGTTAAATTAATTTGAGGGGATCTATATATGTATTAACCCTTTATTGTTTAGGTATGTTATAATAGATCGGATATTAGTTAGAAGGGTTACGGGTTTTTTGTTAGAGGATCGAAGCGTATTTGCAGCAACCACGGCTCATGAGTCATGTTATTGATTGTCGCGAATCCTCATGAAGTCGATGAATTCCCCTTAACATATATAATACCGTTTTCTTTATTGAACCCTAGCCATCATGTTATGGTGGAAAAACATGTCTTTTTCAACACCCATAATGATGTATTTAACATTACTAATCTCTATTGAAGTGCAGTTGCACGTTATTCCCAGACTATCTCAATTATAATAAAAAAAATTAGATAAATATTATTTATAATTATATACATTTATTTTATGAGTTAAAAAAATATTTAACTTTAAATTTGGATTTTACTTTTAATAAAAATGATTATCAAAGAATGAAAGAAGGTACATCCATAAATTAAAAGAAAAAATAAAAGAGAAGTAGACATAATTTTTAGTTTAATTATTTAGTATTTGGAATCCAACGGATAAATTTATTCAGAAAATATTCAAGAGAGATGGATTAGTATGATAAGATAGTATTTTCCAGGTTCGAGACTTGGAATAGATGTAGATAAAGTTATGTGTAGTCCATTGGTGTATTGTAAATCTAACTTGATAGTGAATTCCAACAAAAAACACATACTAACTTAAATAAAGTTTGGCGCGGTAACTTGCATAATTTCAACGAACAGATATCCAAGCAATAGTCAAAAGTTCAGAAACCAACTGAAATATAAAATTTGGAATAGTAACTTTCATAATTTTAATGTGAATAGATAAAGGCAGTAGTAGTTACCCATAAAGTTTGGCATAATCACTTTCATAAATTTAGTGGACACCAAAAGTAAGTCTTGTAAAATTATTCACAGTAAATTAAATAATATTAACACATATAATTTATCTTCACATCATCATAAGTCATAACAGATAAAATCATATAGAGTTGTGTAACATGTGCGGCCAGCCAGCAACATCTATGACAAGAAAGAGAAGGTAGAAGCACAGGTGGAGCCAGAATTTGAAGTTTGTGAGTTTGGAGCTTTAATATTTTATAATTATTGGGTTCTAAATTATTAATTTATACATATTTGACAAAAAAATAAATACAAATATACGATTCGGACCAAAGCTACTTGGTTCGGCCGAAGGGCTACTCTGCCCCTAGGTAGAAGATAGAAATTTAATCAAACTTGGATCGACGCCTGATTGTCATTTCAATGGAGATATAATATCTAGGGCATTAGCCGAGCTATTTATTTTCAAGGAAGAGAATGAATCAGTAGTCAATTAGAGTTGTGGCAATGATTGATTGTAATTTCAACGGAGAGAAAATAGGAGCGGATAATATAATTAAAGTTGTATTCAATGATCTTTTATTTATTATAAAGTACTTTTACCGTTTCGGATATTAATGTAACATAAATTGATTTTTTAAGGGTATAAAAGTCGAAAGGAAGCAAGAGAGTACGTTGGTATAGGATTTCAATTGAATTTGAAGTCCTAGAGTAATAAGATTAGGCCTTATTACTTGAGTTTAGTTGTAGTAGTAATAGGATTACTAAAGAATATTCCTAACATTTAGTAATAATAGGATTAAGTCTTATATCTATCAAAATAGACAATAGAAATATGATAGAATTAGACTAAAAGAGTATAAAAGTCGTTCAATATTTGAATGATATTTTGGTCAACCAACATTTATTCATGCTTTTAAAATAATACTAGTCTCTATAAACGTGCAGTTGCACGTTATTCCCAGACAATTTAATGGAATGCTTGAATATAATTAGTCTCTATAAACGTGCAGTTGCATGTTATTCTCAAACAATCTAAAGGAATGCTTGAATATAATTACTCGCCATACATATTGCTCACAAATTCCTACTCGCTGCCTTCTGTAATCAGTAATTGATTCTAAATTCGTGCATAATTGTAGTAAAAGAAATATGATTAAAAAAATAGAAAAGGGCCAAATATACCCCTGGACTATCGGAAAAGGGCCAAATATACCCTTTATTATAATTTGGGTTCAAATATACCCCTGCCGTTATACTATTGATTCAAATATACCCCATCCGTTAAGGTTGTCCAATGTGGACATCTAATCCTACGTGGCACTCATATTTGATGAAGTGGATGTCACGTGACATGCCACATTAGCGCCCCTAATCCATTTTACCCCTCCCACTATTTGTTCTTCCCCATTAAAATTTTCTTCCCCTCCATCACCATTGCTACCATTACAGCCATCACGGCCATCTCTATATCCTAGAATGATCACTTCGTACGACTGAGACAAAGGAGAATTTAGTGCTACTTAAGATACCCACAAAATTCTGTGGTGGATACTACTTTTGTACCTAGGAAGTTAAATACTGTAGATGGTATCAGAGTTAGAGTTTGCGGGATTTCTTGAAAACGAAAACCAAAACCAAAAAAAAAAAAAAAAGGAAAGAGCAAAAAAAAAAAAAACACCTTGGCAGCAATACGCTATGCCCTCTTACCAAATGAACTGGAGAAACAATGTTTCGCCTACAGTTAATTGAATGGAACAAGATATCTGCTCTTACCAAATGAACTGGAGAAACAATGTTTCGCCTACAGTTAATTGAATGGAACAAGATATCTGTAACTTAGACAAAGAAAACCTTGTGAATGGTGTGGTGATGCTTTTATGAAAACACGGTTTGACCCATGCATGCAAAATTTTGTGTTGGATAAATCAGAAAGATAAACCACGATGTGAAAGGATGGTACCACAAACATATTCTTCTCGAGTTTTGTGGTGGTAATGATGGTGGAAGGGAAGAACAAATAGAGGAAGGGATAAAATTGGTTAGGGGCACTGATGTGGCATGCCACATGGCATCCGCCTCATCAAATATGAGTGTCATATAGGATTGGATGTCCACATTGGACAACCTTAAAGGATGAAGGGTATATTTGAACTAATAGTATAACGGCAGGGATATATTTGAACCCAAAGTATAACGGTAGGGGTATATTTAAACCCAAAGTATAACGAAGGGTATATTTGGCCCTTTTCCGATAGTATAGGAGTATATTTGGCCCTTTTCCGTTAAAAAAATAGTAAATAGTTAAGAATAGAAAAGGAGATCAATTTGCTTAAATTAATATGATAAATTGGTATTATGTTAATAAACTTAAAAGTAATAAGATTGGGCCTTATTACGTGAGTTAAGTTGGAGTTGTAATAGAATTACTAAAGAATATTCCTAACGTTCTAGTAATTATGGGATTGAGTTTTTTTATTTACCAAAATAAACAATAGAAGTATAGTAGAATTAGACTAAAAGGGTATAAAAGTCGTTCAATATTTGAAGGATATTTTGGTCAACCAACATTTATATTCACTTTTAAAATAGTATAGACATAGATATAGATATAGATAGATAAGCAGATTTTAGGAGGAGGGTATCGCTAACATACTAATTAACACTCCTCATGGGTAAACCCGACCCAATAGTTATTTCCAAACAAATAATTTATATTTTAATCCTACTTGCATTCTCATTTTAGCTACTTTATAAGTAATCCAGTAATAATTCTTTTAGAATGCTATTTTTGAAATTAGATTATCAAAAAAATAGAAGATTTAATTCCTAGTCAACCCTCTGTCATTGACGAAGGGACTCGGGTTGGTACACGGATACCACACAAAGTTGTCTACTCGTTTAAGCTTACCACGACGTGTTGACTTGTATACCACAAATACGAAATTACCATGATATAACCTTTTCCTTCACCTAAACAATTTAATACCTCTAAACAACTCCTTTATAATTCAATTAGCAACCATATTGTCCCTCCACCAATAGACAAAAAATTCACTAGTTTTTTCTTCCAACTTATTATCCGAAATTTCTCATTGTTCAAACAATACTAGTTTGTGTATAGTTCCGTGATCAAATCAACTTATTTGCATCTCAACTATTTCATTCTATGGATCCAACACACACCAAGACCAACTCCGGAGCCAGTAAGCCCAATAGTCATCCAAAACCGACCAAATCCGAGCTGATGTCCAGCGCAAAGCTAGTGGCTGACGCGGCCAAAGCAAAGCTCCATCACGATCAAAAAAAGGTGGAAAAAGCGGAGCTCGCTGGAGCCGCCGCTGACCTCCTTAACGCCGCCTCTCAGTACGGCAAACTAGAAGATAAAAGTATGGGAAAGTTTGTTGGTAAAGCAGAGACTTATCTCCACAAATACGAAACTTCTCATTCCACAACCACAACCACTAATACTGCCACCGGCACCACCACCACCACCACCACCTCTACGACTGAACACACGCAGTCGTCGGGGCATACAGGAGGAAAACATGAACAATCTGGAAGTGGATATGGTGAGTATATTAAAATGGCTGAGGGAATTTTCAAGAAACATTCTGATGGGACACACTCATCGGAATCCGGTAATGATCATGGCCATGGTGGAGGTAAAAAAGGAGAGTATCTTAAGATGGCTGGAGAATTCTTGAAGAAGCATTGACATGTACCATAGAAGATTATCTGATTTTCTCTTTTCTAATTAAAACTTCAAATTATGTTTTTACTGTTTTTTTCCTGCAGTTGTAGAAATTTGGCTATAGTTGGTAGTGGATGGATGTAATTTGTAATGTGTGGCCTAGGTTGTATCAGCACTAGTGTGGTGCTAGCCAATGAAAATAAATTTGTCCTAGAGAAAGTACATAAGTTGCGCCGTACAGTAATTTGAAAAAGTTATTTACTCGCTCCGAATTTTTAGATTTTGAAATTTGTGATTTAAAATATAGTCGCCAAAAATAACTCTAATGTATGAAAAATGACTCATAAGAACCTTTTATCCGCTTATTAGTCTAAAAAAATACTCCCAACCTATTTTTTGGCTAAAAAATATCCTTCAAACTAACACCTACCTTATGGCTTTTTCCGATTTTAAAGAGTAATGTGACTTATTATAATTGGCCATACATATTATTTAACTTAAAATCAAACTCACCCACTTTTAAATCTAAACATGCAAACCCGTTTAATACTCCATCCTCGGTGACGATGTGGAGTATTATGATGCCCATGCAAGTGATGAGGAGAATGACGTCAGGAGAGTGAGGCACGGTGGGCCTGTTACGGTCCACTTTTACGCTCGCTCAAAAAAACTTCTCATAACTTGGCATCTTGTCGTGAACAAATAGAGTCGCCACCTGGAATGGGAATTAGGAAACCAATTTAAAGGTTAATATATTGGAAAACCTTTAAAAAATCCAGAGAACGGGTAAGGGTTCTGGTAATCTCCCGAGGAAGGTATTAAGCACCTCGGTATTAAGGATCTGCCCAATGCGGTTTACCTACGGATCTAACATTTTATGACTAAAAGTTTGTATAACTTGTTTGTGAAAAATGTGCTTAAGGTTCATATATATAAGATTTGAAAGAGGCATATTCATGACTAATTAGTTAGAAAAAAGAAAATATATTTTATTTGGAAAATGAAAAGTTTGTATACCTTGTTTGTGAGAAATGTGTTTTACTTTTGAAAATCATTTTTAGCATTTCAATTACGTCATTAACTCAACGAGTGAATTAACTCATAATTTAGCTAATCATGAAGGAATTAATCCCTTCAAGTGTGCACGGCTTATCGAGATTTTGAGTTATATATATATAATCGAACCTTTTAATCCGTTAATGAATTCACTTGTTTACAACTCAAAAGATACGAAAGATTTTAAAGCTATTTTAACAAGTCCTTTATGAATTTCCTTGTTTTAACAACTTAAAAGATATATATAACATCCCAAAATTGTTTAACAAGTATCGGACGTTAGTCCATTTTAAAAGATCTGCTTTGAACAAAATTGCATTTAAGCCTCGAAATTAATTTGAAACAAGTTTTTTTCAGGAAATTATTAAAAATCAGTTTGGACCTTTAATGACCCAACACTCTTTTGGCTAATCGATGATAAGATCCGCTCTTTGAAATCCATTTCTTCAATTCTTGAGTAAAATCTGGAAACTTGATTTTTGACATACTGTGCGACAAAATGATTCCTTATCATTTAACCGAAAAATGTGTGCTTGTCCTTTTCGAAATCTCCTTTCATCACTTAAACCCATTTCCAATCCAATTTTAAAAAAGAAAAACAAAGCCATTTGTGGCCAGATTAAATCCTGAAAAAACTAGTCGGTTGTTTGGTGACTACAATTTTC
The DNA here is from genome assembly GCF_029784015.1 of Lycium ferocissimum. Classification (NCBI taxonomy): domain Eukaryota; kingdom Viridiplantae; phylum Streptophyta; class Magnoliopsida; order Solanales; family Solanaceae; genus Lycium; species Lycium ferocissimum. Next base: position 54,518,329 of record NC_081347.1, read on the forward strand.
ACGTTCTGCTCGGGATTCATCAATGTTAAGAAAATAAATGCAAAGTAAAGTGTTAGTCATTTCATACGACTCAAATGCATAAAATAAAAGTGAAGTAAAGAAAGAGTTAGCTAATTGGGCTCTTGGCCCATTTCTGCGATCTGGCGTCTTGCTACTGCTGATAACCCGCAGCTGGGCTTCTTGCCCATATCCTTTATTTGTTGGGCAATTCGCAGAATTGCCCTTCTTTTGGGGTGGTCTTTAAATTTTGCCCCTCATATTTGAAATGTTTAAATTTTCGCTAGCTTCGCTAACACCCATACGCTCCAGGTTCAGAACCCATAACAGTCAAAATTTTAAAAAAAAATTAGCAAAGCGCTTAAATTTCGCTATGCCGCAAACCAGACATACACTTCGCTAAGAATTGCAAAGTATCTTGACCGATACTTATGCCTTGCAATGGCGTACTTAATAGTATGTCGTCCCCAAGATAACTTTGATAATTCCTTCACAAAGTTATGCCTAGATCCGGCATAAAAGTTTGCCCATTAAAAGTATGCCCCCACCGCATAACTTTGTGAAGGAATTATCAAATCTTACGGTCCTCCACCGTAAATAAATATTTGAGTGATAAGTCATAGCATGTTTTGTTACCATTATCCCGTAAAGTGGTTCAAAATATTCATCATTCTTGTGGAAGCTTGCTAGGTGTATCACGTGGAGGACCTAAAGTTTCTGATATTGTGAATAAAGATTCAGTGTGCTCGATCGACCATCTATAGCTAGCTTACTTACACCGTAATTATCGTGTGGCTTTATCTAAGATTTACTTCATTGACAGAATAAACATGTTTCTCGTGTCGGGTGGAAATGGTACGATGTTGGTGCAAATGCAATTCATGATAGGTTGTCAATCGTGGCGTACGTGTTAATATTGTTAAGTTTGATTCGTTTATTTTAATTAGGATGGGTATGTAGTTAAAAATTATGTGAAGAACCGACTTTTCGAATACTTATGCCTTATGGGCAAACTTGGCATAAGTACGCCGGTCCGATAACTTTGATAACTCCTTCACAAAGTTACGCGGCGGGGCATACTTTTAATGGCAAACTTTTATGCTGGACCCTAAGAAAACTTTGTGAAGGAATTATCAAAGTTATCTCATACGGACCAGATACTTACGCTAAGTCCGCACATTGCGCGCAAGTATGCGGTCCGCATAACTTTGGTAATTCCTTAACAAAAGTACGCGGTCCCAGATAGCGAAATTTAAACTCGCCTTACGAATTTTTTTAAAAATTTTGACTGCGCGTGGGTTCGAACCTGGAACCTATGGGTGTTAGCCGAAGGGCAAATTTTAAAGATTTCAATTATGAGGGGCAAAATTTAAAGACCACCCCAAAAGAAGGGCACTCCGCGCAAAAAAATGTTATTTGTTCAGTGAAGATAGAGGCTGACTCGATAACGTTATGTTGGGCCTCGGGTCCAAAACAAAATGTGATGGAGAAGAGATGAGCGCATTGGACTCGTTGGGGAAACTTCCATGCATAAAATAAATAAAAGGATTAGAGATCTAATAAGGGAAAGTTTCATAAATGACTAACTTGGAAGGCCTTATTTATGCATTTTAGCTACATTTTACCTATTTACATGACGTAGCAAACGTATAGCAAAACTCAACACTTGTTACTTATTGTATTCGCGCTGCTGTATTCATGAATACAGTTATTAAAATTTGCTGAGTTTTGTATTCAATTTAAATATATTCAAACTTAACTGTATTCATTGTAGCTACTTTTATATTGTATTCACTTTATTATATTTAATCGGTTGTATACAAAACACATAATTTTGCACTAAAAAAGTTAACGAATACACTCAAAAACTGAATACAAAAAAATAAAATTCACTCTATTCATTTGTATACACTTCAAAATTCAATGTATTCATTTGTATACAAGAAATAAAATTAACGAATATACTCAAATACAGAATACAAGAAATAAAATACACCCAAACACTAAATTGTATGCTAAAAAATTAAAGAATACACTGAATTGTATGCTAAAAAATTAATGAATACATTGAAAAAGAAACACGATTTTTTCGCATCCCAAGACCGAAATCTGACCGGAAAAAGCCACCGTCGGCCAAACTCTGACAAAGCAACATTTGTCGACGGTGAAGATCTCATGTATATCCGATCAGATCTGGCCAAGATCTGACTGGATCTGACCGTCAAAGTTCGCCGGAGAAGGATGGAAGGCCAATCATTGAAGATCTGATGTATATCCATCAGATCCGGTCAGATCTTGATCGAATCTAACCATCAAAGTTCGCCGGAGAAGGATGAAAGGCCAATCGGTGAAGATCTGATGTACATCCGATCAGATCCGGCCAAGATATGACCGGATCTGACCGTCAAAATTCGCCGGAGAAAGGTCATGCGGCCGGCGCAGCATATGGGGCGGAGACGAGAGAGAGAGAGAGATGGAAGGGTTGGATTGGAAGTGAATAACGTGATGATGGGGTATTCTACTTTGTATATATATAGCTATAAGTTGTATTTAACATATTATTATTAGCTATGGGATGTAATTATTTTAAACTATAGCTACTATATATAAATATGTAGTAGAGTTAGTTATGCTATGTAGAATTCCCATCTAATAATATGATTATTTAGTCTCAAACCAATTCATAGACACACCCATCAACGCACTTTTAAACATGGAATCAAACGAACCCAAATGAGATGTTTTACTGGAGAATATGGGTAAGGCAAATAACGACCTCTAATACATTTTAAAGACAAAAAAAACAAGGGGAAACTTGAATCCAGAGAAAGCAAAGAAGGCTGCTCAACCTTTTAAGCTAATTTTAGTATTAACAGGAGACTAAATCCATACTTAACTACACTTGATGAGAACTCAACATTCAAAATGGATATGTTTCCACATTAGCTGGTGGATAATGTCTTAGCTTGGGCTTAACACACTTTAGACATAATAGACCCTCTTTAAGGATTTCGGTCAAGATTCAAATGTCTAAGGACGGATATTTACTTATTACAACTCAAAGTGCTAACACTTGATGAACGAGAGAGCACGTATATGGGAAGATTTAGTTTCCAGAAATTGGACACGAGCATGGTCGAAAACAGCTTTCAACAACTAACAGAGAAAACTAAAGAGAAGAACAAACACAATACACTTAGATTGTTTGCTCACAAGAAGCCAGTTGGACACGGAAAGATTTTACATAACTAAAAATTAAGAGCATTGCTTGGCCACACATAACTTAAATATATTCTGTTAATCTTTCTAAGACAAAGAGACAAGCAAACCCCATATTAAAACAAAGTTACTATCAATTTGTAGAGGGTTCAAACTTAAAAGGGTTATGCTACAAAACACACAAAGACGGGACTTCAAACCTCTTCAATCTTGTCTAGCTATTCTTATGGCTACACTTCAGTGAGTTGCAGGTGAGCTAGATAGGCTTTGAAATAAATAATCTTGGTGATATTTTAAGAACATGCTTTCTAAGTCGTAGCATAAGGAGAAAGCAAACTCATATCAATTTCTCTTCCTAAGATAGCATCAGATATATTATCGAGTTCGTTCATAACAATCAGTATACATTCAACTTCTTAAAATCCATTTAACTCAGTTATGCATACTGGAGTTATTGTAATTAAAGGTAAGAAGACACAAGCTCATTTTTTGCTGCCATTTAAATAGACCAGGAAACGTACTGCCTACTCTGAACTTAATTCTAGTCATAACTGTAAACGATATTTAGGCATAAACACAAGAAAAGCAACAACTGGATAAACAAATAAAGATTCCACTGATCATATGGAATCAAAACACAACCAGAAACTTAATCCATGCTTAAACATATGAACCACTTAAGAGGGAGCTAATATTCTAGTTTGAATAGAACAAGAACTAAAACTAATTCACACAAAACATAAACAGGAACAAACATGAAGTACTAAAGCAGAAAAAGCAAAAGTACATCGAACTCAAAACGCAAATTGAAACTAACTTAATCGATGGAAATGTACAGAACTGGAGAAAATAAATAACTAAAACGAGGAAGGGAATTACTTAACATCAAATCTAATACAACAACAAAACTATGAAACTGAAAGCAAACTAAATACTATAAACTACATCGAAATCAAAAACTGAAAAGAAACAAAACTAAAATGTTAAACACAGAGAACAGAACTAAAAAAGGTAAAAGAGAAGGAGAATTACTTTTTTCGGAGCAGCGACTGAGGCGACGGGAGTCGAGAGTGGACCTTGAGCTTTACTAAAGATTTGAACACTCGAAATGAATCGAAAGAAAAATATTAAACTTAACCCGACGATTCGCGAAAAAAACTGTAACAATTGAGAGGCTTGGGTCGGGTCTAAAGTTTGTCTAATGTCATTTGGGTCCTTTTTATTTACTTTTTAGTCCCTAAAGTTGATCACAGTTGTGGTTGCCACGTGTTAGGTTAGTTAGATTGTTTTGGGTCTTGTTAAATACCTTGTATTTGCATTGTGCGGAGATATGTTGAATGAAAATCTGAATTTTATCTTATTATTTCCTTTTCTCTTTCACTGTTTTCTTTCCTTTATTCTTTTAATGGCGATTCCAATGTGAGAATCATTACAATTGGTATCAGAGCATCCTTCCTGGCCCAATACCCATTTCCACGGAGCTCTCGGTTTGTACACAGCAAAAGAATGGGGCAGTGAGTAGCAGCTTCCAGCAAATCCGTATCCAAGTCAATATTGTAGTTCATATCCTAATGTCTATCAATACACCTACTGTATCCAGTCCGATGAGAACTCATATGCTCATCTCCATGGCAATGAAAATTTAGCTTTCGGAGGATGGAATTATCTTGATCCATCTACAAATTCTAATTTTCTACAGACTCAATAGGATGGGAACTGATTCGACACAAGTTCCATATGCTTATTGTTACAGCGGTAACAATTTAGGTTACTATTACATAGCCTTCACTGATGGTTCGATACTGCTGATATCATGTAAGAGCGATTTAGAGACCAATTCTTCTGTTCTTGGGAATGAAATACTACACGGAGACCATCAATGTGTTAAACCTCTGTTTATGGAAGGAAGTGGAGAAAATGTGACTCTTCCTGATATTTATGGTGGAACTCGAAATCATTCAGGCTGTAGTGTGGATGAAGTGTTTGATAAAATGCCGCAGAGGAATGAAATCAAGGTGAAGGATATGCAATGGGATAAAAGTGAAGGAGATGAGTCTCCAGAGGACTGGGAGAACGTGGTACTAGTTGAGACCGAAAAAGAAGATAACGAATATCAAGTGCTTGACCAAATTCTCCAAACGTATGGAATTTGTGAGATGGAATTGCATTGGGATGAAAGTGGAGGAGATGAGCCTCTAAAAATTGAAGATAGCCGAGAGAATAAATCTGAAATTAATAAGGTCCAAATGTTCGACAAAAGTCCTAAGAAGGACAAAGCCGAAATGCAAAATGAAAAGCAGTCACCGTTGGATGGAGAAGCATCATCTAAAGTTGAAAATAAAGATGCTAAAACTCCAAAAAACAATGGACGCCAGGTGCTCCATAAATATTATCCAGGTGATGAAAGTATTTTGCCAGTTGTTAGACTAGGACTGGTTGCTGAAGATTCAGAGGAATGCCGATGCAAACTCAAGGAGGAGATCTCTGTGGTAACTAAACCTGAAGTGTTCGAGCAGTCAGGAATAAGGAGAATAAAACTTTGCACTCACTCCCTGGATGAGAATGTTGTAGCTAACGAGCCAAAGCCTGTGGATATCATTGTTGGTGTGGGAAGTGAGTTTTTGATAGACTATGAAGACAAGAACATAGAAAACTTGACTCTGAGCATGAGAAATAGTTCTAGCTCTATAGATGAGCTTATGGCAGTGTGGGAACTGAATCACTAGGAGGGACTCATCAGTGGACTTGGTCTAGGTGCAGAATTGCAGCTTATTGTGGAAAACAACAAAAGGTTGGCTAAAGTTAAGGGAGTTGAGGGGGCACAAGATGGACTGAAAGAAATTGTTCATTATCTACTAGACCCAAAAGGTTTCACTCATCTCAGTGGCCAGTTCCCAAATGAGGTCTTATTTGATGATTTTCCTAAAGCTAGTGCTCGAAGAGTGACAGACCATTTTGAAGAATTGAGGAACATGAAGTCAATTCAGGCTATTGATCAATATAGCAAATGGCTTCATCATAACTTTGGCATAAATGCTAGGATTTTTCTGAAGAGAAAAATGTCACCTACTTGACTGCGGGAGGTCATGGGGAACCGTCAGTCATTGCATGGTAAAACCGTCACAAACCATTTAGCTGCGGGAGGATCAGCTAAAGTCTTATATGCTCTAGATGTTCTTGAAATGCCCATGAGAAATATTTTATGTTGGACGGAATTGATCTTGGTTGAGCAGTTACCTCCTTATGATTTTGTAGTTCTTGAAGATCCTGGTGTTAGCTGCAGTAGAAGCACTAGTTGTGCTCGTAATGTAACATTGCATGCAATGATGCTGGATGAGGTCGATATAAGGCTTGTCTTGACATTCTTTCGCTGGATTATCTTTCCATATACAATTACAACATCATTTCTAAACTTTCAGGTTATCTGCTACCTCTAGAAGGTATTACACTAGAGGTTGTAAACATCCTGAAAGAAGATGAGACTTTTAAATGGCAAGCTACAGAAGGTACAACTTGTTTCAAAATTACATTACAAATAAGTGAATTTATCGAGATATGTTCTAGAAGGACAAAGGTAGGTTGTTGTACGACCCAAGGGATATCTCCCTATTATGCTCTGCATCTGAACCTAGTAAAGAATCAATCAATTGATTTTGTTGGAACCAAAGAACCTGGGTGGTGTGATGAAGAGGATATTGGTATTAATAGCTGGTCTATGCGCTTGACAAATGATAGCACCTTTGTGTTTGTTTATGATGCTCAACTATATTTGCTCGTGCAAGCGACTGCAATATCAATTGTGATTACTCTTATTAAGGTATTACTTCAATGGTGGTTGGCAATGGTAGCATTAGCTACTTCACTGATTTTTCATGGAACTTATTCTTAATGCCTTTTATATCCACCTCTTGATATCATTTTTGCTCAAGGTCATAATCATTTTGTGACTTCACTGCTAGAGTATTACAACTATGGTTCCTTGCAGTTCCACAGTGCCTTAAGTTCTAGCATGGTGGGACTTGTACAGTTGCTCTTAGTTTTCAGTAAAATGGGATACTTGGTTGAGAATTTGGCTGTCCCTAGAGTGGCGAATTGTTCTATCATTTAAACTGGTAGACGGACCTTCAACCTCTGAATATGTTCATGATTCGGAGAAGTCCATGATTGCAGGTCTACTGGCTGTTGTGGATGCTGATCCCTCTAAGATATCAAATGAGTCCTTGGAAAAAATAATCATTTCCGATGCTGTAACTAATTTCATTACTGATGGAATTCTCTTGGTAGTTTTTGAGATGACATCATATGGTGGTATTATTGATGGATCAGGTTGCAAGTTGGTCACACTTCTATTTAGGAGTAGAACTAATGCAACTGCACTTGATCATCCTTGTGGAGATCATTGGTTCAAAATATGTGGTGCCATGATATCTTCAAATGGTGTTGCAATTGCTACTTATAGGATTGGGAGAATAGTCCGACTGTGTAAGCTAATGAGTCCTCTTACGTTTGAGCATACTGGTGCATTGGTTTTTGGCAATTGGAATGATGTTTTTGGAAGCATATGTCAATGTTTATAAATTATTATTAAATGGGCAATAAAAGTTCAAGGAATTCCAGATTTATGAACCTTGCGGACAAGGCTCTTTGAAGAGGGATGGAATGTAACAATTGAGAGGCTTGGGTCGGGTCTAAAGTTTTTCTAATGTCGTTTGGGTCTTTTTTATTTACTTTTTAGTCGCTAAAGTTGATCACAGTTGTGGTTGCCACGTGTTAGGTTAGTTAGATTGTTTTGGGTCTTGTTAAATATCTTGTATTTGCATTGTGCGGAGATATGTTGAATGAAAATCTGAATTTTATCTTATTATTTCCTTTTCTCTTTCCCTATTTTATTTCCTTTATCCTTTCATGGCAATTCCAACGTGGGAATCGTTACAAAAAGTCAACTCACAAGAAACTTTTTTTTGTTTTAAGTTGAATAGCTGAAAATCTCATAATTTGGGGGTCTGAACCGTTGGTCTCTAAAGAGAACCCTAAATTCTAAGGTTGAACAAAAGGAACGATGTGGGACCTAGTCCAATTTGAAATTCGTTCAGCCTTGAGGGAAATTTGAAGTCCGGATTTCGAATCCGTCTAAAAACAAAATTCGAATTGTGGATAATAAATGATCTTCGTCCTTGTTGTACAAACGAAACAGAGGAGAACCAATGAGAAGAAAGAGTGGGAGCAAAGTTACCTTTTGAAGAGGAAGAAGACACCAAACATTCATGTTTTTCCTGAAATCAACGAATAAAAGCTGAAGACGATGAAAACGCGTTGAAGTCCTTGCCAAATCTGGCCGAAGACAGCTCATTACTAGCTGAGGGTTACGCTGTTGATTGAGGAAAAGGAAGTGAAAAATGGGGTTTGGGAGTTAATAAGCTAGTGGGCCGGGTTTATGTAATTGAATTGGACTGGATATTTATTTGTTTGGGCAACGATTTGAGCTGGTTTGTCTATTAGACTTTAGAAAGCAATACTTTTTATATTTCAATTGTAACTCGTTTCTTGTAGAAATGGCCAATTAAAATACAATTAGAGATGAATCATTAATCAACCTTCTTAACCTCGACAAAATAAAATATTTATTTTCCAAAATAAACTAATTGTAGTAGTTAAGTCATAAATGACTTTTATCTTGACAATTTGAAAGAAGTACTAAATTAAATACTTATTTTGAACATAATTAATACGTAAAATAATATATATAATATATATTAGGATATTTTGCTAAATAAAATGGTAAAATATCTCTAAAAAAACTAGTTTAACATATATTTTTGACTTTTACAAATATGCATTTCACTCTGTTTGGAATTCAAGAAGCTAGACCATTTGAATAAAATGTGGACGGCCAAAATTGGGTGTCAACAGGGCCAAGCCGCTCCGAATCTCCACGAGACCGGAAGCAGAGGCGGATCCAGGATTTGAAGGTTGTGGGTTCCTAGAAAAATAAATTACAACAACATTCCTAGTGTAGTCCCAAAAGTAAATCACAGCATTTCGAAAAGAAAAAAAATCGAGAAGTAGCGAAGCCCAATTCTCTGGTTAAGCAGCTTAACAAAATAACTTCTTGTCATTCTATATTTAAGGTATCTTGAAGAAGCTAACAACTATTCTTATTATGCCCTTCTTTGTTATCTGATCCATACAAGTCCCACTGCCAAAGGTGTTGCCCAAATCCTCTAAATCAAAGTATACACTCTTGTCACCGGAGTACAAGTTCCAAAAAGAAAAGCACACGATAATTTAAAGCCTCTATACTAAAAGGCCAAGATTTATGATTTATCCGACGAGAAAAATAAATTAACATGTAGTAATGGTTTAAATAGCTAGTTAAGCAAAGACAAGAACAACCAACATATAAGAACTGTAGGCACCAACTTATAAGATCTGCAGGCATATTTTTTCATTTAACAAGACAAACATTAGACAATAGACCTAAAAGTGAAAACAAATAGAAAGGAGGATTAATAAACTTCAAGAAAAGAAGATAACTAGGCCTAGAACAAGAAGTAAACCAGAAAACAGTAAAGGGAAATAGCTAGAACAAAAAGATGACAATAGTAATTAGTAAAAGAAGAAAGGTATTGATAACTGGAGAAAGAGATAACTGAACTCGGATTATGCCTATGGTGCGCTTGAAGATGAAATATCTCTGCCTTAATTTGGTTATGGACTTCTGGTTTGGAGAAAATAAACTCTATTTTTTTAACCCAAAAATAAACTCTATTTTTCAACCCTGGCTTTCTTGTTTCTCATTTGTTTTGGTTTAATATTTGATTTGAAATATTGGGATTTGGGTAAAAATAATAATTTATTGGTTGATTTCTTTTTAGTTGACTTCGTAATTTTTTTTGTGAAAAAGAAAAAAGAAGAAAGGAAACATGGGTTACTAAGCTACAGTCTCTTAGTGCGTTTTGCTGGGAAAAAAATAAGCAGATTTGAATTTTAAAAATGAGTCCAGCGGGAATCACTCCTGCATACATCTGGACAAAATCCATTTCAAGTGTCCCCTCTCTGCCATTGGCCCATCGGGTCATTTAGTTGTGGGTTCCAAACTAAAAATACTTATACGTTACAATATTTTTCAATATAATAATAGGATACTTATACGTTACAATATTTTTCAATATAATAATAGGACCTACGGTAGCGGATGTGGGTTCCCTAGAACCCACACCTGCTACTGTAGGTCCGCCCCTGACTGGAAGAGTCAATCCAGTCTTGAAGAGGTCTTGAAACTCTTGTCAGCCCTACACAACCAAATGGCAGTCCAACAGAACAAAATGGTGACGCAACACTGCCAGCTGATGGCTCAACTGTTGCAGGTGGTGACTGTTGATCCAGTAATGGTAATCTAGGAACGTCGGCGCCGCCAAATATTGTTGTGGCTCAAGAAGCTCCCGAAAACGGGCAAAACAATTTCAATACTGCATATCAACCGGACAACATTGGAGCTGGGTGATCTGGGTCCGGGATAGTTCAAGGATAGGTAGAGTCACTCATAGCAGAACTTCTGAATTATGTGAAGCAAATTCATTCCCGAATTTATCAAATCCCAGTAGCTCTGCCGATCATCCAAGGGGTGGACACTAAGAAATACTTGCAGCTGTTATACAAGACGAGCGCGGCCAGGTGCTCATTTCAAAGAGGTTCAACATGCCGGATATATCAACGTATGATAGAACTACGAATTCACGGGAACATGATACGGCTTAAATGACCGGATATTTGTGATGAATAATGACTCATGTGAACCAATGAGTATCATGTAAGAAAGCTTATTTTCACTTGGACTATCTAGTCCCTATAACTATAATTGGGGGAGGGGGGGGGGGGTTATATAACTCTTTGAGGACATTGAGAATTGGAGAGAAGGCATCACAATTAGATGATCATCCAAAGAAGAGGAGAGAAATACATACATTATCTCTCCAATGTTGATATGCAAATCTTCTACATATCAAGAAGTCTTCATCTCTAGTGGTGATTCATAAATATTCCACAAACCAAGAAGCCTTCATCTCTAGTGGTGATCCATAAGTCTTTCGCAAATCAAGAAGCCTTCATCTTCGGTAGTGATCCGCAAGTATTCCCTATATATATCTCTGTGTTTGTGATTAAAGCCTAGCTCTGTATTCTTGATCAAATCCTACCAACAAGTTAGTCCATCAATTCAAAAACAAGCGAAGCCCGTCAATTGATGGTCACAAGGAGAAGAATCACAGGACTACATCTTTTGATAAGGATTTTCTAAAGATTGTAACCCGCATAAATTATTGAAACCAAATATAATACTTGTCGCTATTTTTCTTGAACGAAATTTATCACAATAGTTTCTTTAAAAGCATGGGCACGTTTCACCTCAGAATATATATGAGCACCTCTCTGAAAGGTGAAGCTTCAGCCAAATGTATTGATTTTAATAAATTATTCGTCATACAGATGAGTGGTGTCACTCCCCGAACCATGGCCTGGGCGTGACACAACACTCGGTGCTTTGCTGCATGTGACAGAGCGAACCACATGGCTTGCTAAATAAACAAGAGGCATGTACTAACATGAGTAATCATGTAACACCTTGTACCTTTAAACTAAGCTACGTTCATGATTCAGGACTTAGAAACCAAGAAGGGAGGTGTTGGGATTGAAAATTGGCCTTTAATCGTTAAAATGACATTTTACGTCATTTGTACGGGCCGTACTTATCGGACGTACCTAGCGAGGAGAAAATAGAACCACAGGAATTTGGCCTTTCAGGTACGGGCCGTACATTATTGTACGGGCTATACTTCTTGGCCGTACAATTTATACGGTATGTACTTTAAAGTACGGGCCTTACTTATAGTCTCGTACCTCACCAGTGAAAAATCATGATTTCTGGAATTTGACACATGAGGTACACCCAGATTGTACGGGCGTATATTGTGCCTATACTTTCCCCGCTTCAGCAAATAGTATAAATTCGGGACTTCAGTTTTTAATCCCTCTTTTCATATTCTCAAGCCCTGGCATGAACTTCTTCTCCTCCTACCATTAGAATACATCAAGGTAAGTCTTCTCTAAGCATCCCAAGTGAAATCCAACATATATTCTTGAGTGTTAAATAGGAAATCATTATTCTAAACCTAGGGTTTTCAAGAAAACCCATCACAAGGATTCAAGACTAAAGCTTTTGGGATTCTTCTTAAGTTCTGACCATTAATTACAAGTTTTAGAGCATTAACAAGTATGTAGAGTTTCTATCTACGTCTGGGATTATCATTGTTCTTCCCCACGCCATGTTCTTCCATGATTATACAAAATTTCACCAAAACTAGGGTTTCCAGCCATGTTCATCATAACCCTAAGTACATGTCTCATGATATACCCTTTGGTATTAATAGTTCGTTATTGTGTTCTTAATAGTCCATTTTGGTTATTGAGAATCTGTCCGTAATCCATGAAAACCTTTACTTTGAATTCCATGAGTTCTTAAATGCAAGATATGAACTGTCACGTTTATTTTCATAAACTTCTACATGAATCCATGTTTTCATACAAGTTATACTATATATCTATCTTCATGTTATAATGCAATCACAGATCTTGTTTACAATCATATTTATATAATTCATCAGCTACTAAGCCAATTATATCCATCTTCATGTTGGAGTTGTACAAATTACAGTGAAGGCTTAGACAGCCTGAAACTTTGTATGCCAGCGTAGGATAAGTATAGCTCTGCTCAGTTAGGACGATTCCTTCATGTTTACCTATTGCGGGTTATTGGATCCATTCATGTCATGTTCATGTCCTGTACCCCAGCAAGGTACGGGATGGCTTAGCTGATTGGACAGAGATTAGACGCCACGTGCTTAAAAGATATGTTTATTTTGTTTTTCCTTAAAAGAAATGTTTATTTCATTTTTATGTATCATGACGTGTGTTTTCTTCGAACGAGGTCTTCTGGCTCTCCCAGGAGGTATGATTACTGACTTCTGAACGGGTAGAATTTTTGAGATCTTTCTAAAAAATTCTGCCCCAGTTTCAGGATTTGCTCTGAGCGACCCTTGCTTTGTCTTGTTATGTAGGTTCTTCCCCAGTGTATGGCTTTACTTTGTCACTTTCCTCGTTGACTGTTTCTGATAGGAATTTTTGAGGTTCCCTCTAAAATTCTTCCCTAGTGTAGGGTTGACGTTTAACCATCTCACGTGTCGATCCTTGTATTATGATCTCGTTGACTTTCTTCTCTGAGGCTCGGATTTTTCTTTTATGACGACCGAGCTCGAAAGCGCCTATGTATCCTGTCTCAGTAGGAATTTAGGTCGAGTTTTGGTTTCTACTAATAATGTGACCAGGTCCGATATGGACTGCCTACGTATCCCACTGTGGAGAAGTCAGGTCATTGCGTAGTTCATTACATAGATGATTTGTTTTTTCTTATTCTATTACAAAGCATGATTACAGGCAAAAGGCACGATTACAAGGAAATAATAATGTGATTACAAGCAAATGAAATCCTAAATGTAGTATCTCTTGAGTGCGTCTGCATTGATAGCTTTAGGCCACTCTTGTCCATCCATCTCGGCTAGGACTACGGCTCCTCCTGAGAGTACTTTCCTGACTATGTACAGCCCTTGCCAGTTTGGCGCAAATTTTCCTTTGTATTCTACTTGGTGGGGAAAGACTCGCTTGAGCACGAGTTGTCCAATTTGGAAAAGTCGGGCTCTGACATGCTTGTTGAAGGCTCGAGACATTCTTTGTCTGTACAACTGTTCGTGGCATACCACCACCATTCTCTTTTCATCTATCGTGGCCAGTTGCTCGTGGCGATTTCTGACCCATTTTGCATCATTTAGCTCTGCCTCTTGGATGATCCTGAGTGAAGGGATCTCCACTTCTGCCGGTATGACCGCTTCGGTACCCTAGATAGGGAGATATGGGGTTGCCTCGATGGAAGTTCGAGTCATCGTTCTGTACCCTAACAAAACATAAGGCAACTGATCAATCCAATTCTTGTAATTGTCAATCATTTTCCTCAAGATCCTTTTGATGTTCTTGTTCGAAGCCTCTACGGCTCCGTTCATATGTGGCCGGTAGGCAGTAGAGTTTCTGTGGGTGATCTTGAATTGTTCACAGATGTCCTTCATCAAATGGCTGTTCAGATTGGCACCATTGTTCGTGATGACGGATTCCAGTACACCGAAGCGATATATTAGATTATTTTTTACGAAGTCAGCCACGACTTTCTTAGTCACTGATTTGTCAGAAGTCGCATCCACCCATTTAGTGAAGTAGTCGATGGTGAGTAAAATGAAGCGATGTCCGTTGGAGGCTGGAGGCTCGATGGGTCCTATGACTTCCATTCCCCATGACACGAATGGCCAAGGCAAGCTCATCGCATGTGACTTTGCGGAGGGACTGTTGGCACCTAATTTTTGACCTCTCGTAATTATTTTTAATGACTCAGGGTCCTCGGAAAATAAATAAAATGAGCTATGCACATTAAAAGGTTTAAATAAATTTTATAAATTATTCAGATCAATATTTTACTCCTTTAGATTGATGAAAAAGTTTTTCCATGACATCACAAATTTATTTAAGAGTTATGGGTACTTTTATGACATTTATGAGATGCTTGTTAGATTTAATCAAAAGAAAAAAGAGGGTGTTTTGTTTTATAATAAAAATCACTTATTTAATGGTTTAAATTATCAAAATTCAAAATTTGCAAATACTTTATTCCCTTCCGTCCAAGGAGATTGAGTAATTTAAATAGTTAACCATTTCACCCCTTTAATCTTTAATTTTGCATAATTGTGTAATTTGTCAAAACTATTTATAATTATCTATAAAGGTTTTAATTAGTCAATTAAGTGGTCCTTAGTGCAAATTGATGTTTAAATTATTTAAATATTTTGTTATGGTCACAATTAATTTAACCAATTCATGATTTAAGGAAAGTGGGGTCATTTTTGTAAAATTAGCCTCTTAATGGAATTAATTAAAATAACCAAATTCATTGGCTTTAATTAAGGTCATTAATGCAATTTAATTTTTTAATTTGCTAATTAAGCCAAATATGGCCATAGTTGAAATAACCAGTTAGAATAAAATCAATTAAGGCCAAATGTGGCCATTATTGAAATAATCAATTAGATTAAAATCAA
>NC_081347.1:54533835-54543946 GCF_029784015.1 Lycium ferocissimum
TACAAAAAAAAAAACACAAAGGCACTCCCTCATAAGGGATAACCTTTTATTCCGATCGAGTCAAACTACAACTGACTTGATTCCCAAGAAGAGGGATATATAGGCGGACTCAACACCAGAGAGTCAGTCGCACTACGACCGATCACACCGGACTTCCCCGTTCGATAATCGAGAAATTTGAGATTTGCTTAAATTTACATTTAGAAGTCATAATTGAGTAAAACTACAAATGGAATGAAAATGAGAGGTAATATAAGTTGGGTCAAATCAGGGTTAAACAAATTTCGTTGCTCAGGGATGGTCCCGCCATCCCTGAACACCGAAGGGACAGTTGTTGACACTTAATTTTTGACCTCTTATAATTTATTTTAAATACCCAGAGTCCTTGAATAATAAATGGAGTGAAATATTTATTTTTAGAAGTCAAAATGGTTTTATAAAATTATTTAGATAATATTTATCATTCTTATCTGGTAAAATAATTTCTATAGTGTTCTAAATCATTTGGAAATTAATTTGCAAAAATTATGATACATTTGCTAAAACTGATCAAGGAAATAGTTTAAAATAGTTATTTATTTAATTGTTTGAATTATCAAAAATCAATTGGCAAATATTTTACCCTGTTTAGTTCAAGGAATCTGATCAATTAAATAAATTAATCCATTTTTGTTATATCCCGTATTTTGTACGTCGGGATAATCCGAGTCAACCACGATAAGTTAGGGACAAGGTTATTCTCGAATACGACGTCGAGACTTTCGACTATGATTTTGTTTTAAGGCCCGTTGTTCATGATGTCGTGGTATGGAGTATTAAGGAAATTTGGGGTCAGAATGTTATTTTTTGGAAAGTAATAAGTTCATGAAAAAATAAAAAATAAAAAAATAAAAAGAAGAAGAAATAAGGGCTTATGTGGCTGGCCACCTCATGTGGGCCATGGCCACATGGTCAAGCTAATATGTGGAATTAAAAGATGACTAAGTCATCACATTAGTCATTTTTCACCAAGAAATTTCAAGAAACTTGAGAAGGAGAAAAGCTAAGCCATATTCCTACCATGGCCATGGAGAATTGAAGTTCAAGAATTGGTCACAAAGAAAATAATTTCTTCTAGCTTCTACTAATTGAAGGCCCTACAACGTGGTAGTCGTTGAACAAACAAACGTTCTATCTTGCAAAACAACCTCCTAGCCGAGTGGAAGAAGTGAGTGAAAAAGGTATGGTTCAATTTTTTCTTTATATATTATGAATGGTTTGTGGATGTTGTAGTATGTAGAAATAAATGAAATTCATGAAAATATGATGTTAAAGTTGGAGTCAGTGAATGATGAAGTTTGGTCATGGTTGTGTGTGTTGTGTAGAAATGGTGAATTAATTGTGTTTAGCATGTTTGAGTGTTGTTGTAGCTGGTGGAAATGGGTGGAAATCATGGAAGATATATGTGTAGGTGTTGGCCGAAAATAGGCTGTTTGGTATGCAAGAAATGAAGTAATGTTATCTAGTATTTTGATTGTCGTCATTATGAATTTAAGGGTAAAATGAAGTTTAATGATCCAAGTTGAAGATCAAAACCGTGTGGGCTGAATTGAGAATTAATGTGACCTTAATGTGGTTTCTTGAATTTATGAAAATAATGTTGTCAATGTGTGAGTCGTTAGTGTAGTTGATGAATTTGGAAGGAAGAAATGTGTTGTTGATTGTTTTCTTGCACTTGGAGGGGTTCGGGTGGTATGTGATTGATAACATTTGAATGTTTTCATGGATAGTTTGAATGTTCTGAATCTTGGATTGAATGACCCTCGATTATTACTTGAATATGTGAGCATTGGTAATTACTTGATCGTATGTAGTTTGTTTGAATATAAATGAAATGTTGTCGAATTGTATAGAAAGGAACTGTTAATGTTAGAATGCATTTTGAATCAATGGTTGATGTTGTTAGAATGTTTGTTGGTATTGTTGTTGATGAAATTGGCTGAGAATTTCTGTACATTTATAGTGTAGTTAGGCCAAATTTCAGAGAATCCGTGTGCGCTTGAATCGGGTTTCTAAATGCCTTTAGCTAATGTTCGATATTTAATGACGTATTGTAGATCTTGGAAGTCTCATACGTAGAATTTGGATTAGCTTGAAGAGCAAAGGCGAGGTATGCGTGGTTACCCTTTTTCTTCATTGCATGTCTTAGATACGACTAAGTTATGATAAGTTACGAATCCCCGGCGCGATTCCATTCGATCCGAGCAAGCATATGAGTTTTATTCACTTCTTGATGTTCGCAAGTCAATTTAGTTAAACTATGGCTCTTATGTTTGGTAAGATTGAATTTTAAAAGTTGCACCAAAAGATTTTTGTTGTAAAAAGTTCTGTAACTACGAACGTCCACAACTTTCACTGCAGGGGTTCTGACGCTCAAAACCGCCGTAAAAGATCTTAAGGCGAATAAGGTTACCAACTTTCATATAGGGCCCGGTTGGTCGATGCACGCCCGTGGTCCCCGAGATTTTCGTTTGAATAGTCCTGATGATTATTTTTGAAAGAACTTAACCTAGTTATCGTTTTCGCTCTCGAGCGCCGCCTACTTAATCATCTATTGAGTCTGTCACAATGATATATATGACTATGGTTCCTACGGTTCTTTGATATGCTTAGGATATGTGATAATGCCTCCCGAATGTCGTCCGAAAGGTATTTGACAGGACTAAGTCCCGACTTTTAAATGATAGCTTGTTGATTTTTTTTTTTCCATTCATTTTTAAAAATGTTTTTTTTTAAAAGTGCATATAGTTTCTCACGACTCTGCTCGTGCACACTATTGTTACTTCCTCGCCGAGTCCCGGCCGGGTCATCGCGCATTATGTTATATTTTCGAGTATGATGTATCCGGCCCGCCGAGCCCTTTGGAACCGGGAACCGTGGGTGGTGTTGGTGATGTGTCCTGTATGCCGCGCCCTCTACGGCACCGTGTATATATGATGTGTCGTGTGACTTTCGTGATACTAAGATATAAAAATTTCTGGAGTATGATGTTATGGCGCTCAATGTCGAGGGCGACCATATTTCTAAGAGCCTATGGCTGATTTGATTTACTCAAGAAGCATTTGATATTCATATTGTATTTATTTTCTCGTACTTTTGATCCGACTATGACTCGTTTACTATGTTTCACGCCCTTGTACGCTCAATACATATCTCGTACTAACCCCCTTTCTTCGGGGTCGGCCATGCCGCGTGTGCATGTGTGCACACGCTCTGAGATCCGTCACTTCCTTAGATATCCGTCACGTCAAGTGCTCCTTTGATCCGAGCCTACACTTTTGGTACTGACATCTCTGTTATATGTATATATGTTTGTTCATGGGTACGGTGGGGCCCTGTCCCATCATATGATTCTGTTATGACTCTTAGAGGTCTGTAGATATATACGTGTGGGTTATGGGTAGTTACTGTTTCCTTGTGTCTGTGTGATCTGTGTTCTGGATGCCCCTGTATGATGTTAGCCTTACTGGCTCACGTATGATATTCTCTGGCCGGATGTCAGACCGCGGAATGCATATATATGTATATGTATTTGTGATAGTTACGGGCGATGTGTCACCGTTTTGTAAGCATAAGGATCTCGTATGCGTCGCTATAGTCGATGTCCGAATCAGAGTGTATATAATCCGCTTTGTACGCTAATTTCGTGTGCACGTTCGGGTGCTACTGCACCAAATAGCCACGACCTACGGGGTTGGGTCGTGATAATTTTACCCCT
Source organism: Lycium ferocissimum (assembly GCF_029784015.1). NCBI lineage: Eukaryota > Viridiplantae > Streptophyta > Magnoliopsida > Solanales > Solanaceae > Lycium > Lycium ferocissimum. The sequence goes on from NC_081347.1 coordinate 54,537,593, forward strand.
CAAGTCTTATTTGTGCATACCCAATGTGCATTTGTGCAACTTATTAGAGTTACTCATAATTAATTAAAGTGTTTAATTGTGGTTAATTCCATACATTATTCAATTGTTGGCTAATTGTGGCTTTAATTGAAATAGCTAATTTGCTTGGCCTAAAGTTGACTAAGGTCACTATTGCAATACTAGCCTTTAATGGTTTGGTTGAGTTTAAATTTGGCCTTAATTAAAATGACCAATTTCGTGGTTTAAAGTCAATTAAGGCTATATTTGAAACTAACATCCATTTAGCATATTAATCATGTTCACTAGTTTGGTTAATTGGTTAATTAAGTCTTATTTGGCCATTAATTAAAGAATTTATTATTCGTTCTGATTAGGGCCATTTGTGCAAAATTAATCTTAATTTAATTAATTTAGACTAAGTGTGGCCATATTTTGAAATGTTCAAATTGTGAATGACTTCGAATTATGGCTATTGCGTACACTTGCATTTTTTACCCCTCCTTATATATGCATGTATACAATTTATATACATATACACATACCATGTATATATATATATATATGTGTGTGTGTGTGTGTGTGTGTGTGTGTGTGTGTGTATCGGGCCCCTTCCCTTTCCCTTTTAAATTTGGACCGAGCGCAGCCCATATCAGGCCGTGACCCGGCCCACTACACGCATAATGCGTATTGGCCATACAAACAAGACCCAAGGGTCTCATTTGCTGGGTAAAGTTTAGAGGGTCAAACCCCTAGCCGCCTCGCTCTTCCATTTCTCTCTCTTCGTCACTTTGAAGCCAAAAATGGTAATATGTAGTGAAAGTGATAACATCGTTTTTGGTATTGGTGTTTGTTTGTTTCAAGGCTATTTAATTTTTTAGTCCTTTCCCACCGAGGCTCTACCAAACAAGGTATAAACCTCCATTTTTATTGTTTTTTCTGTGGTATTCAACGATCATACAATGAGAAACCTTAATGGGTTTTATTTTTGTTGGGTTTTGAATACTCGATTATTAGTGGTTCATGAAGAACCCTACAGATTGAACAAATTTGAGTCAGATCTAACCCTTAGTTTGTTGATTTAACCGAATCCTAGCCGTTGGATGTTGGTATTGAGAGATACAATTGTGAAAATTGCAAGACTCCCGCATCGTTTGAAAGCTAGGGTTTGGAGAAATTGGGATTCTATAAATAGAACCCCAAACCACATTGTTACACACCTTGATATCCTGCAAAAAATGAAATATTGTTTGCATCTCGAAATACCTAAGTTTGAGCATTTTATTGCTAAAGCTTTAAGAGTTCGAGTCTAGTCTAAATTTTTAAAATATTTTCTAGTTCTTGTGTGAGTTGTGGCTGTATTTGGGGTTTGAGGAGCAGAAGAGGTCTCCAAGTTCAAGTCTCAATCAAAGGTTGTACATGAGACACGTAATTCTCTTGCCCTTGTTAATTTCTTGCCAATTTTTTTCTCGTATTTATATGTAATCTATGTGTTAGTCATGTGTAGCATAGTTTAGTTTTGATTAAGTCTGTTTTATATGTTGTTTAAGTTAAATAGACTGATTAGATTTGTTATTATATAAATATGATTTAGGTGTCATTAGCTTTAAAACTTATTTGCTAAGTGTATGTTTAGCTTAATTTCTATTAATTACTTTCCTAAGTATATGATGTAAATCTGTTTATGATCCTATTAATTCATTTGCTGTGTAATGAAATTCTACACCCTGATGAAAGGAGATAATGACATTGTAAAAGGATTAAACATGTTAAGGTTAAGTGTCCAACCCCTTTTGGCTTATGTTATCTGTCCTGTTAAGCTAGTCACGTCAAAAGTGTTTAGATACCACTTGTTCAATCTCAATCTCATTAGAATCGAATCTAATAAGGACCATTATCATGCTAATTCTATTTATCTCTATGTGTTGTTTAGAAGAATGGTGTTAATCTTTGCTTGTTCTCTAAAACTTGAGTTTGTTAATTGACTGCTATGACATCTGCTGAGTATTATGTCCAGTCATGACCTAGAGGTTTGCTAGTCATGCTAATATAGTTGAAATTTGGTTATGATTGATTGTCCTATTAATTATCTATGTCAAATCTAGGCCATTGGGTGTTGAACTTGATCAATATGGTTACATATACATAAGCTTTCTTGTTTGACACCAGGATTAGTGTGCCCAACTCTCTATCTGGGTTTAATTAGCATGAGAGTTGGTTTTAATTGCTTAAGATATGTCTGTACATGTTTAAGCTAAGTATGGAGTCCGTTGTGACCTATGTGCTCGATGTTTTAGAATGACTTCTCTGTTGTGTGTGCTAGAGTCAAATGTTGGTCTAAAAATGTGTTATTGAGGATAAAATGGAATCTTTGTGCTTGTTGGATATGAAACTATAACTATTGAAGCTAGAAACAACATTTACTTGACTTAAGAGAGGAGTCAGACCCTCTATATACTGCCTTCAATGACTCTGTTTTCAAACTATGAGGCTGTAACTACTTGGTTTGTTGTTGGTTTTTGATATTATAAGTCTCTGATTGTATTCTAAAAAGCTAAAAGCATTTTAAACTTAGTTTAGCACCGGTGAACCTATACTGATGCTTTGTTGAGTCTCATCAGGATGTTTAAAGTCCCTATTTACAAAACATGTAGTTATGTGTTGTGTGACCCTATATGTGACTCTGTATGCTTGCTTCATTATCTGTGACCCTAGATGTTTGCTTGCCTCTGTTGTGTTTGTTAAATTAGGAATTGATTGTAAAACATGGACTCAAGTGTAGTTTGAGGTTAGTGTATGAACATAAGTATTGAAAGGTTAAGTTAAAGGGAGGTTGGCACTTAGTATATGAATGAATATGAGTTTGACTTACCTAGGACCAAAGAAAAGGAGGATAAGGCTTGGAGTTTCTAGCTAACTCAGCCTAACCTCTCTATTCTAGGTTGCTGGGGTTCCCTCATAGGAGTTCATATTCTATGGGACCCTCCAAATGTTAAAAACAAGTGGAAGTGTGTGTACTTACAATCTGAGTCCCTTTTTTAAAGGATTAAATTGGTATGCAGTATTTTACCTTCAAATAGTATACTCCAAATTTGTTGATCTTGGATCTGGGCACACTATGTACACTGTTTGGTTTCATTTTTGTATGTTACCTCCCCCCCCCCCCCTTTCTTTGATTTTGTTTGCCTTTGTCTAAATAAAATTCTAAAGATCTTGAAGGTCTTAATCTGCTTTTTCTTGCTTTTTTCCTTGGGATTTATTGATTTTCATCATGGTATATAATGGGATATGCCCAGATATACAAATTATATCTAGTTCTGTATACATACAAATGTATAGAACTTGGTATATTTAGTATATGGTAGGTATACCACTTATGTAAGCCATAAATGTTGGCTTTGTTGTTAGTACCATGTCTCAGCTTTGGGCCTTATCTCCTGTGTTTTGGGACTTAGTTTCTTTTATTACCATTTGGTGTTTATTTAATCCACAATCTTGGGCCATTGTTATCTTGATTTGAACCTGTTAGTTCCTTTGAATCCTCCTTTATTTACATGACTTTGGTTTGGGCTTCTTGCATTAGTTATGAATCTGTGAACATGTTTGCCATTATAATCTGTTTGTAGTAAATAAATGATTAATTCCAAAACATTTATCTAATCCCACCACCTCCTTTGTGTTTGCATGTGATACCCCCACGGGCCATTTGGGCCAACTCTCTGCATCTGGAAGCCTATTGGGCTTGAGGCCCAACTTCTCCTATTTATTGATCGAGTCCGAATAAAAGGAAAGGGAAGCCCATATTTGCTGAAGGCCCAACTTTGGATAAAAATAGCCAACTGGTGGGCTTAGGTAGGCCCACCAACCCAACTCTTCTCCCTTCACTTTTATTCTATGTGAAAAAATGTATTTGTAAAACACTTATGACTTATTGGAACCCCTATGGATGTAGAATTTAGGAAATAGTAGTGATTTAGGAAGTTGCCGAAACTGATTTTCAAACTCAAATAATAACAATCGCAAGAAAATCGAGTTTAATCTTGGTTTTAAGTTTCTTTGTTAAAAAAAAATCGACTTAAGACCACGGTTAGAGAAAAAATGAGATTTTGTTTAAGTTTAAAATTGTATCAATGTATAATGGTTCTTCAAAAATGACTCAATAATGAAATTTTGAGCTATTATCCGTGATTAAAGAGGGCAAACTGTTTAATAGTCTTTTAAAAAACTGAAATTGGGTTGAATAAGTAAAATCAAAGATTTAAAACAGATTTGATTTTGGAAAGGTAAGGATTTGGACAATTTAAAGAAGATGGAACTTTATATATAAATTGTGACCGATTTGGGTCAAAGTACCAATTAGTATATATATGTATACTTGAATGATAAAATTGGATTTAAAACAAACACTTGTATTTCCTTTATATATATGTACAAAATCAGAGCTATACTCCATATTTTATATATGTATAATAAAACCCATAAGAACTAAACTCATTTTGTTACGACTAGAATAGTAGTTACTCTACTCGGGAGAAATCCCTGGTGTGTCCTAGTCTGGCAATAAAGTGAGTTGAACACTTTCGTGGATTTTCAAACCAAAACCTTTTTTTATAAGGGGACTTTTTGCAGATTTTTTTTTTAGAAATTATGATATGAATGAAATGACAATTTGCGGGAACTTAAACCATTTTTAAGAAAATAATTACAAAATCACACATTGATGATCGTAGGTCAACTGTATTCTGCGGATCTTTAATACTAGGGTGCGTAAAACCTTCCCTAAGGGATCACCAGAACCCTTACCTCGAACTTTGGTCTAAAAGTCTTTTTCTCTTGTTTGAAAAACTCTTTTAAACCCGGTTTTTCTAGTTTTCCTTAAATAAATTAAGTGATGACTTTAAAATACTAAAATTCAATTAGAGCACCAACAACCTCGTAGTAACTTTTATATCTTACCCCACGTGAAAGTGAATCGTAACAGGTGGATGGTTCAATGGGCTTTATGGTTGACTTACTAAAAACCCTTTCCCGGCTACAAAATTAAACAAATGGGTGGGGGGGAATTATAATTTATATATTCAGTAGGACCGAGTCTTACGTAGACTGCGTATGTATCCCACCAGGGGAAATCAGGCCCTATCATAGTTTGTTTTACAAAAGAAGGATACATATTTTCTCTAAATATCCTTTGGTCTAACCCTAACTAAAGATTTCCCGAGACAAGGCCTGACTAGGACTTCCCGCATAACGCTCCATAGGGACGTCAGGTCGGCACGATTCCTTACAACATTTATGGTGGAGGGGGTAACTTTTTATATGCAAAAGTGGGGGACATCTAATATCTACCCAAAAATATAACTTTGTGAGTTGCTGTCCTTTATGAACATGCTCTCTCATCTTTCCTTTCATCTTAGTGCTGTGGTAGGAGGATGATCAAAATCTCTTCCGTACTGATCTTGTGCTCGAGCGAGGTTGAATGCGTAACATTCTTCTATGTCATATCCCATAGCTCCAGTATGGTACAAGAAAAATTTGTTCCTGTTGGGCCCTAATGGCGCGGGCTTGTGGAGAGGCTCCATGGGTCTGACCTTCCTTAAAGTAGCTAGAGTTGAGAAGATGCTGGCATATGATTCCTCGAAGACCATGAAATCATATCGCCAAATCTGGGTTCCAGCGGTGACCCCTTCTCCTGGGATAATAGGGTCATGGACTAGTAGGGTGTGTGGTCCCCAAAAAGGCCCAATGATCCTATCATCGATCAAGCTGAAAATTCTCTTCCTTAATCCCAGGCACTTGTTCGAGGTATGACACGCCTGATTGCGGTGAAATGGGCACCTTTTGTAGGCATACACCAACTCCGGTGGTGGCAACCTGGCCCTAGTAGTGCAAGACATTCCCGTGGCGATCATTCTTTCAAATACCTCCTTACAGATGACGGGCCGTGGGGCCACTTTGAATGGGAAGGAATAGGCTTTGAAGGCTATGCCCCACTCAAGCAGTGTTCGTAGTAGCCCGTTCTCCCAAAATTCTCGACGCTAGTAGAGGCCGATGTACTCGTACGGGCAAGGAAGTGCTAGAAGTCGTATCCCTCATTGTTTGGGTCATAATAGTCAGATTCATTATTCACATCGTTCTCTACTTGAAATTCGAGAAACATATCAAATGGTTCCCCTTCTTCCTTGACCTCTATGTCGGTAGGCTCCAATTCTTATTCCTCCAAATCTTGAGGCTCTTCTTCTTCCTCTTCTGGCTCTTCCTCCTTAATGGGTTCGGAGGCTTCCTGTTGAGGCTCCAACTCTTCGTGGGTCCGATTCCATCACCCACCGGGCCCCCCCCAGCTTTCCCCGGTTTTTTCAA